>NC_056741.1:1425767425-1426039925 GCF_019279795.1 Protopterus annectens
ACATTGCAGTACTGTGGTACACTGTAGTACAGTCACCATGTGCATCCAAACCATATTATCCATTTCCTGCATTGATGGTATGGATGACAGGGATGTGGCATAGATATCATCATATGCACAGGGCATCCTTGTGTTGACACATGTACACTGACAACACAAATGGATAATATTATAGAGGCCACAATCAACCAGTGTTATTAACAGCTATAGTGCATCATTTCTGGATGGCTACACTACCTGCTATGTATGCGTTACACTTTACCCCTTACAACATGTTACACTGCAGTACAATGGTACGCTACAGTACAGTCACCATGTGCATCAGAATCATATTAGCCTGTCCCTGCATTGATGGTATGGATGACAGGGATGTGACACAGCTATCATCATATGCACAGGGTGTGATGTTGGTTTGCCAGAGGCTGAGGGTGGGCCATACATTTGACACCATGTGTGTAGGTGAGGGGTGTACTGCGGTGACCTGGGCATGGTGCTGTGGTGTGTGTAGGTATGAGGTTGCCCTAGGTGTGTTTGTATAGTATGTGGGTATGCATGCACACAGTTCTGCCATGTGGCTGCCCTACACATGTGTTTATGGACAGCTGCAGACTATACCTGGCAGGGTGTGCAGTTCACTACCTCCAGCCACAGACACATGGACTGTGCCTGCCAGGGGTTCCATGGGCATGTCCAGGTACAGGCCTCGATGTGCTACTCTCACCTGCTGATGACAAATGCCCGCTGGTACCAGGTCCATCCCGGGACTGGCCAGGACCATGTGAACATGGCCTGCTGTAGTGTGGGGTAGACAGCACTCCCCCAACCGCACTGCCAGTGCTGGTACTACCACTACAGGAGTCTTTTGGTGCCCTAGCATGACCACGTTGACTGCCAGCTATTGGTGTTGCTGGCCTATGTCCACAAGGCCATCACTGCACCTCCACCACACATTCAAGCACTGACAAACCACGGCCGATGAGGGCCATCATCTCACCATGCCGTCTATCCATGAGCTTGGTATAAGCACGGATGGCACCAGACAATTCACGGATGTTGTCACTTGCAGATGTAAGAATAGCCCTCTGCAGTCTTAGGCCCTGTCTGTTGTAATGCTCTATACATGCCTGTGCCGCCATGACAGCCTGAAACATGCACCTGCTGGTACCAGCTATGTCGCCTCTGCCAGGGGCATGATGTCCAGCAGCCCTACCACAAGCACCCTGGGACATCTGCCTATGTGGTGCCCTGCCAGACATCTAGCTATGCCTGCGGCAACCAGGCACAGTAGGCTTTGTTACCACCCATGCACTGCCACCAAACCCCAGCTGCCCCTCCACTATGGCCACTGGTGATGGGGTATGTATAGGTACTGAAACTGTGTGTGGGGTTGGGGTGGCTAAATGGGGGATGTCAAATGATGGTGCAGTGTTGGCCCCTGACAACCCCACTTGTGCCTGAACAGTACTATCATCATCTTCAGTGTCTGTATGGACACCAACATCAGATTGCATGCAGGAGAGATCCTGACCCACCTCACCAACTGTGGGGGAAAACAATAAACGCACTTTAAAACCTGCACAGCATTGCCTAACAGTACACAAGCACACACACGCACACACACGCACACACACACACACACACACACACACACACACACACACACACACACACACACCCGTAATACCTACATGTCCGTAACTTTACAAACAGTCCCACGTATATGTCCATGTGTACCCCATCCTGCATCACACTTGTTAACATACACACATTGATACCACTCATTAACATATCAGTCCTCTAAATACTTACAGAAGCGGTCACAACACAAGACCTGTTACTACATTACCTGCCTGACCTGTGTGTAATGGTTTTAGATAGCCTCACTGCTGGCATTCGGTGTTCACCCTGTGTATGTCCAGAAATCATGAGCATGGCCCCTATATGTGTGGGCTACTATGTTCTATCCATAATATCATGCACTGGAATGCCATGTGTATATAATGCTCAGTACATGCCAGATATGCTTCTCAGTCAGCCTATCATGCGACAGCTGTAAGATATGGATACACTACCCGGTGTTAACTAGTACTTCCCCAATGCATCTGTAGTGCTGCATATGTGGGATGTAGGTTACCTCTCTGTCGAATGTGATATTAAGGGTGTACCTGGCGTCTATCTTCACTCTCAATGCCTGTTCCATGCTACAGACCATATTATACTATCAGCTGTCCTGTGATTACATACATGACAAGTATTTCTGGTGTGTAATGTGGCAGTCCATGTACATGTACTGCATTATTCCAGAGGGAGGTACTGCTGTATGAACACACCACATTCACACATGTGCAAACATGGCCAGCCACACAAATGCACACACATGCACACAAGCATCCTACATGCATCAACCTCCCTCCACTTCACCAGAGTGACCCTACAGACAAACTAACAACCCACCAGGACGCGCACACACACACACACACACACACACACACACACACACACACACACACACACACACACACAGGTGAGGTTGTACAATGAAAGTACACACAATCCTCCTATTACCTCTCTGTCAACATGCATAGCATATGGTAACTAACAGCATGCAGTACAGCTATAGTCAATCCATGCTAACAACAATATACATGTGCGTGATGCATGTTCTGTGTCTCTAGGTGAAGCCCCTTCCCCTGGATACCACTGCACCCATGAACACAGTATTGCTGTGCACCTGTTTTGCACCCTGACATGTACTGTGCACCACACCTCACAGGTGTACAGTCCATTGCTGAATGTGTACTACTGTGTCAGTTATGTCAGCTTTAATGCTCATAGACCCTATGTTTTCCAGCAACCCATACCTGGGATGATATGTGGACAGATGTCATTTGTGAATGCCTGATGTCTGATTCACAGTTCTCAACATCAGCGGACCATGTATGACCAATTGAATACTCTTACACTGACAACCATCAGAGCATACCATGGCTATGGGGGGTGTACACACCCTTATTGATATGACACACCCATCCTTGATCTGCCATGGGACCACATCACCAGATATCTTAACAGTACATGAGCCCGATATGTGACATATGTTCTGTATTTTCACATGCAGTGTCTATGGAATGTGTTAGGTGTGTGGATGCTGATCATGATGCATACACACCATGTGGGCATATGTATGCACACCCTTATCAAGACGGTTTGTCGCACCTCTTGTTGTGTGTACTAAAGCAGTCACTACTCCTGGCAGGGGTATACCAGCATGGGCCATCTGCATTTCCCAGTGTATGTTCAGTCTGCCCTACACATGTCCCCCTATTATGCATGATTGCAAGGTCTACTTATGTGCACATCCCTTGGTGTTTGCACACTGCCATCATTGCTGCTGTAGGGGTAGGGTTACAGCAGCCACAGGTCCTGAACCTGACTATGTGCAGATACAGCCATTCTTAGCATCCTTAGGATCCCTGCTGCAGTGCACTGGTGTGTCATGCTGACACCCCTCCCCCTCATTCAGCCTTTTTGCAGATGCATGACAAGTAAGCCCTACACATGTGTATCACTTTGCAGTGTCCCATACACTGAACACCACATGTTACAGCCTAGTCCCAGCTGATAGTGTGGACCACTGTAATGCCTTATGCCATAGTACATCGCAGCAGCAGTTGCCATTGTCTTATAGGTATATACACTGGTGTTGCACTGTATATGAGTGTTGTTCCAAACATGTCCCTACTGTAGGCCATGTCTCCCACCATTATGTTTCTCCCTGTGGACACATTCTGCAATGACAGGATGTTAGTTATCATGCAGGTGTTTGACATACCCTTCCAATACCCCATCATGGTCACCCTTGTGATGCCGTGCATTTCACAGCAACAATACGTGCACATGTACAGCATGCATTCCGGGTAGGTGTGTTAGATGTGTGCATGGAATATACCATCACCATTACATGCCCAGTGTTTTGGCAAGCATCTACATAAACCATACTCACCAGCTACAAGCCGCTGCCTTGGTGGTATCCCGGAGGGACCTACATAAGAGGGTGAGAGATGCAAAGTCAGTGGCCACAACTGTGGCAGTGCTACAGGGTGGGTGCAGTATTACAATACATTAACAGTACATTTCCACATTACTACTACATATGGACATCTGTTTTTCACTACTATGCAGCAACAAAATATATCTATGACAAGTCAGATATGCATGATCTACCTGTACTGATGCAGATGTATATGCACCAGTGGTCTATGGATGTGCCCTGTGGCCTTACCTGCACGTTCCTTGGCTTGTGTGTGGGTGGCACCCACTTCCACAAAGGTGTCTGGCGGTTGGTGGGTGGCCAGACGGGCAGGTGCCATGAGGCTGGCCAGGAGCTCCTCCACACGTATCGGGGGGAAATGGATGGCTTGGCCCCCCATGGCGAGCCGATCCCCCCGGACTGCAGCAGCATGCCAATGGGCATTGCAAAGCAGTTAGAACAATGATGCTGGACTTGCTCATAACTGCGGTTGTGCAGTCCAACTTCATTGACCCTGTGGACTATGTCATTCCACAAGACGGTCCACTCCTGCTGATCATGGGCAGCCTGGCCAAACAAGGTTGCATAGTGATGAATGAGTCCATCCAGCAGGATGGCATTTTCCACTGCTGTGTAGGCTGGCAGCCTTCCATGAGACATTGTGCCTGAAAGACATACAGATGGATACAAGTGTGAGCAAGTCATGCAGCAAGGTTACCACAGTTCTTAATACACATCACTGTCACCCCCACCATATTAGTGACAACAAACCATACACACAACTCAATAGGTATGACTACAGCTTACCTACCAGTGGGGCAGATACTGTATTGTACCACACTTTGTGCAATGTGTTTGTAGCCATGTTCCCTGTGTGGACACAATCATTGCTGGCCTGTTACAGACTATTCATCTGCATGCCATTGGCAGTGGCACAATGGTTCCATATATGACTGTGGTATGCTTACTATGTGTGTTATTGTGGTTATCTATGCATGCTGTTGGACATGTTCTGGGATTGTGTAGACTATTACTATCAACATATATTCTATAACAGTGTCACAATAAAATGTATATGTACTATTGGCCAGCAGAACCACCTCTCCAAACTCATCTGCCCATGTTACCCAGCCACATTACATGCCGGTCCCACCCGGGGACCTCCTCATGTACTGGTCCAGCAATACCATCATGTGGAATGAGCCAAGGGGATGTTGCCACCCCCAGGAGCACACACAGACATGTTCCTGTCCCCTGAGGTCAGGTCGAGGGTCTGTTCCATAACGGGCTCCACAGATACATGTGGGATGTGCTACTTCACTCTGAGAAACCCAGTGCACATTCACAGGGCCGGCATACTCCTCCTGCTCAGCCGTCAGGCCAGGCACCTTCAGAATGTGAACTGCCATTGTGAGTAGCAGTGGCTGAGAGGCTTGTTCCCATTGTGCCCATATTGGGGCCCATGGGGCATCCACATCACAGACCAGACACACCATCCATGGTGTTTACCCACCACATGTGTCACATACCACCCCTGTAGGCTGTTCTCTATATCTACCAACCCTGACCACCTCCACAACTATACCTGACATATTTCCCCATATTCCCATTCCATATTTCACAGACAAGGGCAATGTGGTCCCAACAAGGGGTTCACATCTTACATACCCATCCATGTTGCACACACTGACAGCTCTAGATATCTATGTGTATTGCTATGTGTGCTGTTTCCTCACAGATAGCATGCAGCACTGTGGTAGTAATATAAGGAAAATGTATTTACATACATATATGTTTGTGTGTGTGTTTGTATATATGTAGACATGTGCATATAGGTATATATCTATATATGTGTAGATATATGTGATGTATATATGTGCTCATATATATGTCTACACATGGGTATCTGTATATTTGTGGACATACATGTAGATATATATATATATATATATATATATATATATATATATATATATATATATATATATATTTATATATTATATATATGTATATATGTACACATATGCATACCTATATGTGGGGTACATTCAGACACCAGGTCCACAATCTCACAACACCTTCCTGCACAGCTGCACTGTTATGCCTTGCTACAACACAGACAGGTGCCACATATGGACACAGCCTGACATTAGGGGGGTATATGTAGGGCCAGTTTGCAGGTAAACCTGTTGCACACCTATGGCATTCCTGCATGCTACAATACAGATTAACCTGAGTATCCTGCAAGGGGTGGGCTGTGGATCCCATGTGTCCATCATAATGGCATTACTTCCACCACCAGCTATTGGCCACATAATATACATACGTCCCATTACACAACACACACTATGATGGCTTACATCTTATCCATCAGAGCTGCTCTGCACAGGTGACAGTTATAGCCCAATACCCACAGGGACAGACTCTATTGTCCTTAGCAGTTGTTCAGCTGAACATCATTACAACAACACCTGAAGGCACATATAAATCATTACACACCATCTATCCCATTATTATGGACCAAGTACTAAGGTCAGTTACATACATATATACTTCACATACCTATCATGGGAATGCAGACTCTTCATGATGTTTTTTTTTCCTTTTTTGTTCTGTGCCTTATACATACACTCTCTCTCTCTCTCTCTCTCACTCTCTCTCCCTGTAGTCCTTCTCCAGTAAATGGAATGAGCTGCTTTGCATAGATTGCAGCATGGAATTTGTAGATGATGCACATGATCAGGTGATGGCCTCTGCACCAATCAGTGTCCTCCACTTGCTACCTGCATGCTGTGTAGTACTTCCAATTACCACTGTCATGGCAACCAACTACTATAAATCCCTACATCATGTGGGCATGGTCCCTTTACTTTTCCTGTATGATGGACATCCTTCCTGTTTGTGGGCATCAGTGTTACAGACAGCGGGTAGCAATACCTCTTACAGGAGAACCTGTACACTCAGGCCAGCTACATATTTGTAGGAGGTTCCAGAACTACAGACATAGTGTTGTTGTAGACATTATTTAGCACTGGTGTTACAGGGTTTGTGTGTACATACCAGTTTAACTTGGAATGCAGTCTGTTTGCATAGCTCTCAACTGTGGGCCTATCCTCTTGATGGCCAGAGGTGTGCCTGTTATGTATTGTCTGTCCACCGCACAGGTCTTGTGTTAAATGAGTGCTATCAGTACATGGCTACATCCATTTCTGTTTCTAACTTCATATTCATGACTAAGGGTATGTTGCAGACTATCCTGTAACACCAGTGACTTGCTTAGTGTATGACAACAGTTTTACATATACGGGCCTGTGTTCCAGCCTCCGTCCTCCACCTACATACCAGGCTTTGCACATATGACATGCTGTCAGGGGTTGTTATATAGTGGGTTGTGAGTATGTGATGCTGCCATTCCTGCCATTAGTCCACTACAGTTGTGCCCCCCACACATACTGCGGGGTTTGGTCCATATATGTATAGGCTTCACCTACACACTACATGTGTGCCCTTATGCACTCCAGAGGCCAGTGTATGTAAGAGTGGTATATGGCCCTGTATTACTGAGTCTAGGGGGGTGCACCATAACTAACCTAGGCTGTTACAACATGTGGGGGTATCAGGGGTGAGCTGCCTTAAGGCATCTGGATGTACATTATCATACAATCCACCTTGGGTAAATGCAGGCCTACTGCACCTGCCATACAGACTGTTATGTTTGTCAGTGTGATTGTGATGGTGTCAGTTATGCCTTGTTATGTAACAGATACATCCCATTGTGTCACCTGAGGTCTTAACCCCCTAGGGATTGTGTACAGAGTATAGATAGAGGCTGCTGGACTATACATCTGCATTGCTTACTGCTGATTGTTTGGTATCTTGTGGCCCAGTCTGTCTTTACTATTGTACTACTTGAAAGCCTCGGTCTTGGCAGCAACATATGTAAATCTTTCCAGACGTCTGTATTAGTATAACTGTTTCACAGTTGCATTACTCTTTTATATGGATGTTGGTGTCTAAACAGCTATATGGCATGGCATATACAACTGTAATAGTACAGAAATAAAGCTTTCCCATGTATGCAAACCTGTGTGTGGTGTCATATTCTTTGACATCATTGTGGGTATATTTTGCTGGCTATGATTGTCATTTGTATGGGTGGCTCATACAGTGTCCAATTGGTAAGGTGGTAGCTATAGGCATAGTGGCTGTTCCATGTTGTGTGTGCCTTCTACATATGTATCTTCCTAAATATATATATATATATATATATATATATATATATATATATATATATATATATATATATATATATATATATATATATATATATATATATATATATATATATATATATATATATATATATATATATATATATATATATATATATATATATATATATATATATATATATATATATACATATATATATATATATATATATATATATATATATAAATCTGTATCTGCATATATGTGTCTGTGTATATGTATCCTAGGGATGTTGATTGCTTCCAAATTCTACATTCCCTATGGAAGCCAGACAGTACTGCATGATATGTTACTGATACCAGCCTGACATCATACAGGTGGGATGGAGTACTGTTAACATCTTGTGCCCATGTCATGTCAGGTCCTGGTTATGGGATCTGCAACAGTTGGCAGTGTATTGCAGGGCAGATATGTTTGGCTGTGGGGGGATACCTATTTGTACATGACATATGTTGTTTGGGGCCTCTCAACCCCATTAACGGTGCATGAGGACATATATGTTTTTATGTTCCCATTTTTATCTACAGATGTATGTCTGCCTATTTATATATATATATATATATATATATATATATATATATATATATATATATATATATATATATATATATATATATATATATATATATATATATATATATATATATATATATATATATATATATATATATATATATATATATTGCTGTATACATATATATATATATATATATATATATATATATATATCTATGTAGATGTATATAGATGTAGACATATATATCTATAGACATATGCATGTGCTATTTGAATTTTGTTGTCAACCCCAACAAAACAAAACTACTTACTTTCTCACCCACTAACAAGACTCTTCCCCCACCTTCTCTATTACATCCTCCAATGGAATCACTATATCACCAGAAGCTCACACAAAGCTATTAGGTGTTACCATTGATAATTCCCTTAAATTTGACACCCATTTCAATCTAACCATCAAAACCGTCAATAAAAAGCTTGGCTCTCTCTATAAAGTAAAACACTTTCTCACTCCTCACGCTAAAATTAAAATTGCCAGCACACACCTACTATCAACTCTTTTCTATGCCTCCCCCCTTTTTACAAACCTAAACAAGACAACCCTTAACAAACTTGCTTCTTGTTACAATCACATAGCTAGATTTGCCACAAATTCCACCTTTAGAATGCACCACTGCACTAACTTGAAGCAACTAGGGTGGTTAGAGTTTTCCAGCCAACTCCATTTCAACCAACTCAAAATTGCTCACCAGATACTGTATCACCCAGAGAAAACACCAGCTCTGAAAAACATCATTCACCCCTATATTAACCTGCAATCTTTACACTCCTCCAATAAGATCTTAGCTCAAACTACCAAAGCCAATAATTCTGCTGGGGATTCTCTATTCTCAAACCTTGTAGGTAAAATGTGGAACTCCCTACTCACCTCAGAACCTTCACTCCTACAATTCAAAAAAAAGCTTAAACCCCATCTCAATACTCTCTGGCAATGTCCCTGTTCCAAACCTGATTAACCACTATCATTTACCCTTCTCTTACCTCACTATCCTTAACCGCTTTTTAACAAGGCGCCTCGCCTTTGTAACTGACCTGTGTTTTTTTTTATATGCTGCTGTTATTTTTTTCCCAAGAAGTGATGTATCTTTATATTGTATTTAGAACTCAACTATCTTCCTTTTTTGCATTAACAATGTTCATATGTCTGTTATGTACCTGGAGCTTTTCTCCCTGGGCCTCCGCTGAAAATGGACATGTATCCAGTCGGACTCTCCCGGTTAACAAATGTAAAATAAATAAATAAAAATTGTTGTCTGCCTTTTAACTGTTTTCTGTCTATGTGTCTCTCAGTTGTACTAAATGACCTCTGGGGATTACACCAGTCATGTACAGGCATTCCTATACATTCTATTTATGATGCACAGTGTGGGTAACAGTGCATAATACAACAGTACTATTATGTGATTGCAAATCTACATTACCATATGATACCCGAGTATACACATGCAGTCCAGCAGTTACACCTTTATTGTCAGGCTATTATGCTTTTTTTTATATACAAACTATATGAGACTCTTCCTGCCATATTCTCCAGTGTATGCACTACTTGCCTTAGACAATACAGGTTTAATACTGGTAATTAATTTACTAATACGTTTAGATTTATTTCCTATGACAGTGCATGCAAGAGTATTGCTAACCTGCCTCGCGTTGCAACCTCTCCAGGCGACTCCCATAGGCTTCCTGATTCATGGCCTGCTCACTTGCAGCTGTGAAGAACATAAGAGGAATATTTAGCCATACCTATCCATGATATACATGAGCTGGCAATTATTACATACATAGTGGAGTGATACTAACATACAGCTGGGGCAGCCCCTGCTGTTCTAGCCTCTTGGATCCACTGCTCCAAGAGGTCTCCCTTAAGTTGCTACAGGTCGGCATAGTGATGCCTGACCTGCTTACCAGTTTGGGGGTATGCCAGTGGCACTGCTGAGGTCACGGGCGAGACAGTCCCAGGCTTCCATCTTATATTGGGAACTCTGGTCCTGGCCCTGCAGCAGTCTCTGGTCTGGTCCTTGACAAGGAGTCCTGCCATGACTCTGGACTTCTTGATGCCCTGGCACTATGCCCGGAAGCACACACACTCTCCCCTTTCTGCCATGGTGCCTGCAAGGGGAAGCTACAAGCAGTTATGAGATGTATTTCCACCTGTTGGGTTTAAGTAGGGCCGATTTCCTGCACTTTGCCATGATTGGCCGGTTTTGAAAAGGCAAAGCTATGGGCAAACCTGCTTACCTAAGCTTGGCATTGTTTAAAGGAGTATACCACTGGGAACATTAAGTTAGCTAGCCTACACATTGCTTACACCTCCTAAGCTGGCCTGTGCAATGCTTAGCATTGCTTACAATAGACTTTGTATTACATTTTTTTTTGGCATTGATTTATTATTCATTGCATCTTTGTATATGTCTGGTATCCATGATTCACGTGTACATACACTGTATGGGGTCCTTGTGTTTTATTGGTGACTTCAACCCTCTATTACAATTACACCTCACATCTGGGCTTATTGCTGTACTCCAGTTCACATATTTATGTTATGTATTGGGTTATAGAACATATGACTGTATACTGATTACTTTCACAGGTTCAGTTTGATTTTACTATAGTGAGGATTTTTTTGGTGATACCTCATTCTTTTATATTGCTGTGATGGCTTGGTGGTTAACTACTGTGACTATAATGTATAGGGTCCTGTGTTCAAGACCTGCAAGGCTTTTTATTTTGTTGCTGGGTAGAACAGGGCCATTGGATACAGTGTGATTAAGGCACTTTTGAGCAGCTGTAAGCGGGTTTGTGCAAGGGTAAGCTATGCTAACCTTCATTTAAATATACTTTCAGTGAGTTAGCTTCAGTATTGCTTAACCTGTGTGGGCATTGCTTACCCCCGCGCAAATGGGCTTAAACTTGCTTACTAGTGCTTAAATATGCTTACTACTGCTTATTGGTGCTTACATTTGTTTACTAGTGCTTACTCCCGCTTACAACTGCACTGATTTAGACAGTAATATCTAATGGTTCTTGGGAAGGAGGGGGATTTGGAAGCTGTATGGGGTTATCATCCATTACACATTTTACCTTCCATTTGTATCCATGATTCCTGTGTACATATACTATATGGGGCACATGTGATTATTTGTGGAATTTGCAACATTATGACACTGACACCTCACATCTGCATTTAATGTAGCACTCCATTTCACAAATATATGTTATTTAGTAGGTTATGCAACTAAAATATTGGTCATAACATGATCTGACATGGAAAATGTAATGTGCTGCCGTGGGACTTGAACCGGGAATGCCTGCTCGTAAGGCGAATGCTCTAACCACTACATTCTTGCTATACTGTTTCATTTGCATATATTTTCCTTGTTATCCTCTTCAGCCATTTAAGCTGCATTAACCATAGCTAAGCGATGGGCAAGCCCGTGCACCTACGGTTAGCTTTAATTGGATTCATAAAAAAATAATGGTATGTTTATTTTCTTTGTATTTACTACTGCTGTTGTACATGTGGGTGGATGTTGCTGTGGGTATGCGGACACCTGTGAGCAGTCTCGCTCATTTTTTTGGCCTTTCTGCTGTTCTTCTTTGTGGTGGCGATGCCCCCTGCACTCTTACATGCTCAGTGTAATATTAGGAGCTCAGGTAGCCTGCCTTCATTAATATGCACGGCGCACTGCCATCCTGCTCCTAAACGACCACTTCCGTGCATGGAAGATTAGTAAATCCGAGGACAAATGTAGCTTGATACATCTGTAATTTTGTTATACAAAAATATGTATTTCAAAAAAAAAAAAAAAGATGTGCAGTGGTGTAATATTTTTGAAATCTTTCCAGTTTATTTATTTATATGAAAAACCAAGGAAAAGATATATGAAAAACCACCAAATGAATTTAAGGACATCAAAAACAGGCTTTTAGTGAGAGGCTATTCTGAATCCTTAATAAATAACAGTATTGATAGGTTATTAAAACCTGATTTGTATGTAAGGAATGAGGATAAAATTCATAATAGAATAAAAAAAAGCTGATAGGGTCCCTTTGAATAGTGAGAATAAAATATTTTTTGTTAATAAATACTCTCTGTTTTCTCTAACTATGAAAAGTATTGTGGATTTTCTTTGGCCGATAGTTTGTCAAAATGATGAGATAGGTTATCTTTTTCCTAATAGAGTTTGTTTCTCCTATGGAAGATATGCAAATTTGAAGGAAATGCTGAAGTTAAAACCTAGAGTTAGGGAGAGTAATATGTTAAATGGGAGTACTATATTAAATGGTATGTTCAAGTGTGGAAAATGTAAAGTTTGCCCAAAAGTTAAAAATCTTTCAGGCAGTTGTATAAATGGCGTGAAATATCAGGCAACTGATAAATTTGACTGTAAATCTTGTGGGGTGGTTTATCTTGTTGGTTGTGGTTGCATTCCACCTAAATACTATATAGGCCAAACAAAACATCAGTTAAAGATACGAATTTTGGAACATATGGGTGACATTAGAAATCATAGGATGGAAAGTCCCATTTCTGAACATTTCAATAGTTTGCATAATGGTGTGTTGGACTGTTTGTTCTTTTGTGCTTTAGCTAGACCTGATGTTTACAACGCTGGTAAATTTTTACAGAAATTACTGAATTTGGAAAGCATGTTTATATTAACTTTTGGTACCTTGAAACCTAAGGGTTTGAATTTGGAAATGAATTTGACTATTTAAAAGCTTTGTTTAGGTACTTGTAAAAGCATATAGTTAATTTTATACTGTATTTATGTGTATCTAACCTGTTGAATGCTTTTGTTTAGTTAGCCTCTTTTCAGTGTTTATGAATGTATGGTCCCTTTAATTCTGAAGCCTTCTGATGTATTTAATTAATTGATTAATGATGGATTTTTGTATAAAAGATGCAATTAAATGTGAGTAGTTATTCCTTTGAAGGCTGTGTTCAGCCGAGGTACCAGAATAAATTTGCTTGCATCCCAGCTCCTGCATTTGGTGGTTTTTCAGTTTATTTATTTCCAAGGTAGAGTGTATAGAAAAACTGGAAAAATGCTAATTTTGAAATATTACCATAGAATCTTGCACAATGCACTACCTGATCACTAGATTGACATTGTTGATAAAAGGTCAAGTCACTGTTCACCATGACCCTGTGATACTTCATTTGAGTAAACACTTAACAATAAATCACTCTTAATAGTATTAAGATAATTCTTATTAGAATACCATATATGCAGAATGTTGCAGTTTTGCTGTTGAATTTCATATTAAGTTTATATACCCAAATAAAACGCTTAGCAAAGTACTCCTGTATTTCTGGCTAGTCTTTAGTCAAGGAAAAAAGAAAGACAGCTGTAGCTATTTTGGTGTCATCTACAAACATTTCCATTCAAATTATGTCAGCCCTTAAGGAAGCATTTTAAAAAAGCCCTAGTACTGAACCCTGTGGTGCACCTCCCCAGACTGTGCAGCAATCAAATATGTTGTCCGTAATCCTGGCATGGAATTCTCAGATTTTCAGCTTATTTTACTGTATATGGGTCAACCCTCCTCAAATGATCAGTGTTTGTACATTGGTTGAATGGTGTTCTATATATAAAGACTTGGCCAGGCAAAGAAAGGGAATATTCATGGGTAAGGTGACATCAAGTGTGCCTTCCGCATTGTGTATAACATCTAACTAAATTAATAGTAAACACCAGCCCTTGCTGAAATTATGGTCTGTTAAAACTGTTGTTTTCAGGAGTACAATGCAAAAGTGAAAGGGAAGCAAAACAAACAGAAGAGAATAATATTCATTATTTTGCCAGAAAAGATGTTAGGTAAAGGCATATTGTCAGTCTAAATGCAAATTCCATACATTGTCTGGTGTAGGAAAGAAGTGATACCGTTTACATTTTGTCTAACTGCAGCTCATGTGTGATTCTCACTCTATAGTATCCAGATTTACTGTGTGCAGTTCTTTACTGTAAGCTGATGGGGTAACTAGGATCCCTTCTACATTTAACACACAAATAAGCAAAATTGTGGATACACATATGTTTAATTAACTTGTGAGTAGAGCTAGGGCATTTTTATTTACGTTACGAAAACAAAAGTAAACCATGTTGTTTACTGCAATGTTATTGCATTAGTAGCTAATGCACACTTAATAGTACTGTAGGTGATGACAGTTGCGAGTCAGAGACCAAGTGATATGCTTTGATAAATCCAACTGTTAACAACTGTTTTCCATGCAGTTTTGTTTATCAGCCTTCCAACTGCCAGTCTGTTGCTTCTGCTTTCCACTCACTTGCTGTCATCTCTTCTGAGACTGTTTTATAATTTCTGTTTTTAACTGCTGAAAATCTGAAAAGACAGTTACTGGCAATTTAAACTGAAACTAAGGAATTGTCACAAATGTTGTTTGATCATTAGATTAGTAATGCAAAAAAATTATATACAATAACATCTTCTGTCTGTAAATTAAATAGGTTTTGTTACTCATCCAACTAATTTGCAGTTTCTTTTTTTATCAATTAAGGACGAATATCAGGATCTAAAGTTGTATTCAAAGGGAAAAACAATAATATTTGTGTTGTTGAAGAAAAGAGCATTTAGTGGAAAACATGGTGCTCGACATAAAAAAAACCCATGTACAGGTGCTGCAGATGTTACATCTTAGAGGGACGTGGGTGAACTGCCAAGCATTTAGGACAGGCATCGTTCCTGCAGAGCATGACCCTACTATTAGCCTGTTCTAATCATTCTCTACTCTTTGTGTGAAATACTTCCTCCCTTCTTTCAGGAGTTGTTGACACTGCAAAATCTAAGGTTTTTTTTTTTACATTTTTTATCTAATAATTTGACAGATAGTACCGACATGGACATCATGGATTAACACGTACAACGCAGGTGTTTCAGTCACTATCTGTATTCCTCAAAACTATACATATTAACCTCCTTAAATGTTTCTTATATGACATATGATGCAGATCCTCTACTATTTATTTTTTTTCACTTACTAGATTTCCCTGTACTGTCTATTGTCCTAGTAAAGTATCCAGAAATGTGACCATTTCTCTACAGAAAGCTTAAATGTCTATGAGGGATAGTGACATTACATTTTCTGCTAATGATATTACTTTTTGTATACAACTGTGATGTGCATTTTCACAGGAGTCAAGATTTCTCACTAAGATCACTAATATTCCTTCCTAAATCAATTTTTAGGTTGAAGCACATAATCCAGCATTGAATCATCATAGCACAGCTTACTTACTGTAAGAACTGCGTCTAGAATTAAAAAAGTCAACTTTTCAGAGAACAGAACTGTTGTGCACAAATAAAGAAGTAAACTGGCATTAGGTGTAAAGTCCTTATTCCTAGTACTGCAGAGAAAATGAAATGACACTGTTTACAACTTAGCATGAAACAATCCATGCTTCTTATGACCAGTCATAAACCCAGCATTTTATAGAGTATCTACTACCTTTGACTGGCCTTATTAGAAGCATGACCTCTGGCATAAATAAGTAGGCTGATCATAAAAGTAAGCAGGTATTTTATGTGCCAAAATTGGTCATTACACATAAAATGCATTATGCTATGACTTGTACCTCACTATCCTGTGGATTCATCAGCATCACAGATACATCATGGCTACACTAACATGATCCACTATGTTACATCAATGAGCAGGATTGCTAATCAAACATGATGCAGCCAAGGCACATAACATGATAAGGAGCCTTTCCTCAAGCCCATAGCACAGGGTCATGACCACATTGTGGTAAACACCTGCATGGTCATCTCTATGTATACAAAGAAGCAAATGAGTGTGCATGACAAACCATATAATCTGCAGTGAGTGCATGCACAAGTTTGTAGTGAAGATGGCACAAGTCTGTAGTGAAGATGTAATCTGCAGCATCGGATGAATAAAACAACAAGCCCTGAGCAAGGGAAAGCCTAGCAAGAGACAAATAACGAAGAATGTTGTGGAGTTAATTGACTGAATTATGGAAATGCTGAACATTACTTGCAATGTGATTTGAATAACCAAAGAGTTTTAGAAGAGCACAGCATTACAAGAGTGCAGGAAAATATGGCTATGAAAGTAATTTTGAATTATGCACAGGAACGCCTCTCAATGCAAGAACAGAGGGCAAACAAAACTAATATGCAGACAAAGGCACAAAAATAAGGGACAACTGGTAAATATCATTTGTATACCTAGTGAAAGTGGATAGAATAAGAGATGGGCAGCAGCATGCATGTCCTGAAGATTATGATGTCTGAAACCCAAAGGTCTGTTATTAGTGACTGCAATCCACTAGGATATACTGGACAACAACTCAAAAATTCAGGAGGAAAAGCATATAATTGGATGCAGAAAGTAGTCAAGCTGTGAAACTCAATACATGTGAGACAAGTGTACAGGGGAAATGATTGATATGCCCGTATACCACTAATGTGATGCAACAATGGAGTGTGAGCCATGTACCCATAATATACCAGAAAGGTGATTTGCAAATGGAAGGCTGCTTGTCCCAAAGTGGGTAATTGAAGCACAGTAGTCCAAATGCCAATATATCCAAGTTGCAAAGCTAATGTGAGTTAACATAGATGTCATAGTGCAAGGAGTAATAAAAACACATGCATGTGAAATGTTTCACATGTGCTGGCAGATTGCAGTTAAACAGACCACATATTAGACAAGTGAACCCAGGCCTACCAGACTACAAACAAACTATACAAACACCTTAGCAAGGGCCAGTGAAACAGTTATTATGCAAATCCCCTACAACACATCACACCATCCTGGCAGATATATATGGATTACATTAGTAACATATATATATATATATATATATATATATATATATATATATATATATATATATACACACACACACACACAAAAAAACTTCACAACAGTGGCATACGAATCCAGTTAAATGATATTAATTACAGCAGGCCAGCTGACACTGTAGGGAGTGTAACAAATGACACACTAATTGTGACAAAGTGATGACATCGAATCCCTGCCAATGTCACTGACATGTCCCAGACCATGGGAGTAGCAGGGCATGCTCCAGAAGCATTGGGAGCTAGGGTGAGTAGAACAACATGCCTAGATTAAAAAACATTTGCAATCAGGCAAGTAAAATGCAGATACCTATGTTTGAGCCCATGACTCTGTTAGATAATATATTCACAAGAATAGGTTATCAGCAAGGCATGTTAACAGACTACTCAAGAAAGAAGTGGCTGCAAAATACGTTCTGGGGGAACAGACAACCTGATACCAGGCAAAGAAAATGCACATACATTTGTTTGAGTTCCTTACTTTCTGCAAGGATACAGTCACCTGGAGAGGGTATTAGGCATGATTAGGCATGCTAACAGCATACTCAGGAAAGAGGTAACTGTCAAATACATCTCAGGGAAATACACTAGTTGGCCAGTTGGTATCAAGCAAACAAAATGCACATATGCACATACCTGGATGACAAACAATATATGGTGTGGAATTTGAAATGCACAGGGAAAATATATGTAACACACATGTGGATTGAAAGCCAACAACCAATATGAATCAATACATGGTATCAGTGAGGCATGGAATCTGTCAGATGGACATACTGCACTACCATGGTTTTATGCCTACATGGCTTTATTACCATATGAGAATGACAGTTGTCAGTATTCCATGTGTAAGATCAGTATAGATTTGAACCCTGTCTGCCTAGCTGATGTTCCCTTGAGTTGTGCACTAGCTAAGGATCCCAGAGAACAAGTTATACAAATCTTGTCAGAAATCACAAATATGATAAAAGGTCGTCAGCACTGAATGTGTGAATGAATCTGGCCATGGTTAAAATGATTACAACAGTTAGGGGAGAAAAAGAAAAAAATGTTACAAGTTATAAGATATGGTTAGTTCAAACTTTGGGACAAAAATGCATGGACTTACGAAAGGGCTATGTATCAAACTGAAATAGATTATTTTACAATATCAGAAGATTTGCTTATAAGAGAAGGGGTGGTACTTGAAACAGGATGTTCTGATCATCTTGCAATATGCCTAAAGATAAAAGAAAACAAGGAATGTATAAAAGTGGGCAAAGGAATAAAAGGGATAAATGAGAAAACATGGAATGAAGAAGGAAAGAGATTAGTAATACAGTTATGGAAAGATCATATTACTTTGAGGACATTTTATAAAAATTGGTCTGAATGGTGAATGTTATTTAAGGAACTTTTTTCAGTGGCAATGTGATGTGAGTAAAGCAGCGAATGGAAAATATAGAAAAATGTGCAACAATGCATTGGAAGATTTAGAACATACTGATAGAAAGTACATTGACAAAGAAAATTATATGAAAAAATCAAGAAAAAAACAAGAATTGTTATATCAGGAAAGATATTTTTTACTAGGAAAAAGAAGAAAAGCATTCTGTTACTTAAGTGGAATAGTAAAGGAAGATAGTAGCGTAATGAGAAACATAAAAAAGTAAAAGGAGAAACAGAAAGAACTCAGGAAAATGATTATGAAAGGTGTCACATGATATGTACAAGAAATGAAAAAAAGAAAAAAGAAAGTAGTAATAAAACATGTAAAGTGAAACAGTTAGAAGAAAAGAATTACGATTTGGAAAAGCAGATTTCTTTAAATGAACTAGATAGTGTTAGGACAAGTAAATATAAATTCGGCTACAGGACCAGATTGAATAGGGTATGAAATGTATACAAATTTAAGGGACTGGCAAAATAAATATTTTTAAAGATTTTGAATGAATGGTTAAATTAAGTTTTATGTGTAAAGAATTATGCAGTGGCATACTTAAATTCATATGGAAGAAGGAAGATAGAAGGTGATTAAAAACTGGAGACTAATAGTACTGAATAATAATGATCATAAGAGCCTTATGAAAATAATACAAAAGAGATTTGAAACTAAAATGGAAAATATTATGGAAGATAGTTTATAGATATATATATATATATATATATATATATATATATATATATATATATATATATATATATATATATATATATAGCATAAAGGGGAAGGGTTGTCAAGAATTATTAGACAATGGACAAACTGTACACCAATACCCTGATTAGGGTATTAATGTACAAGTAATGCCCGCTGAGAAGAATGAGTCCGCCACCCCTGGGTGGGCATTAATTACACATTAACACACACCCTGTCAGGCATTATTGCTTGCTTAATGATAGTTAGAGAAATTGTGGATGATAATACGAAGAGAAAAGAAGAAATGAAAATCATGATAGGAGACCTTAATAAGGCATTTGATACAACTGGGAATGAATCTTAGGAGCAATAATAAAATAATATAATATATGCATGTCATTGTAGTAATAAGGTAAAAAAAACTTGTAAATGGCTAGTTAAGCGAAGAGGTGTATATGAAGAGTGGTGTAAGACAGAGATATCCAATGAGTTCTGTATGCTTTTCATTAGTTATGAATGTGATGGTATGTGAAATAAATCACAAAATGAAGGAGGTGGGATATATAACACCTAAAAGGTTAAGAATTCCGGTTCTGTTACATATGCAGATGACATTATAATAATTGCCAAAACAACATTTGGATAAAAGTAGTAATAATTTGCACAAACAAGTGTCTAGAAGTGATAGGATGGTGTTAAAAATGAGAAAAGTAGATGTTTAGGTGATGTAGTAAAGATTGGGAGTATATATTTTATAATAAATGACATTTCTGTGTTAGGTATAACATTTGGGAATAAAGATGCAAGGAGAATTCGTTGGTTAAAAAAACAACAGAAGAAATAAAACAAACCTGTCTTTTTGGAGAACATATAAATTATCATTCAGAAAAAAAATGCTTATTTGATAGATTCAGCACTGATGGGAAAAACAGCATACTTAGCAAGTGTATTTCTGTTTCCAACAGTATTTGAAAAGGAATTGTTATAGATAACTTTTTTCTTTTATATGGGGTTGTAGATTAACCCCAGTGAAAACATGAGTTTTGTATATAAATAAAGAGGAAGGAGGTTTTAGGCTTAATTTACCCAGTGGTATATAGTGCATCATTAAATTTGTACATAGTATTAATATGGATAAATTAAAATAACATTGTATAAATATAAGTAAGAAAAACGTGGGGTATGGTCAAAAAGACTAAAAGACAAAAAAAGAATATATAAATTAAGAAATAAAATGTTACTAAGAAAAAATATTTTTGTGGAAAATAAAAAAAACTGATGATATAGAAAAATATAGAACAGTATGGTATAGCAATGTAATGATAAAACAGTACTATGAAAAACCATGGGAACATCTAACAGATGACAACACTAAAGCTATAAATAAGAAGCAAATGGTGAAATCAGAAAGTAGAATGTCAGAGGGGGCGTGGCCAAGATGTCTAGGAGAGAACAGCACTCTTTTGATGCTCTGTCTGTGAAAATAGTTTCTGATGGGATTTTTTTGTCTTAATCTAAAAAACTTTGAAGATTTTTCTCTTAGTTATTCTTCTCAGCACTGTGGATTATCTTCTCTTTGAAAAAATCAATTTTCAGTGACTTTTATCAAGAAATTTCCTGTCAAAAGATCTGCAGCCTGATACAGAATAGCTTCAGCAATGAACCATTCAAAAGCCTCTCTTCAGGACAGTACTATAAAAAATAACTTCAGTTAATTGTCACCAGTATACAAGACCTTTCTATGAAGAAGGACAATTTAGAAAAAAATACTGGAGAACATGAAGAAAGAAAGGAAAAAACAAATAGACGACCTAAAAGCAATAATGACAGAACACTCTGAAAAAATAACAACCATAGAAGAAACTGTAAATGAAATAGATGGAAGACAAATGGAAAATGATAGTCAGATTGATTTCCTTCTAAAACAAAACAACCTATTACTGGAAAAAGCTGAAGACCTAGAAAGTAGGTCATGAAGGAACAACATTAGAATATATGGCATCCCAGAGAAAATGGAAGGAAATAATATGATTTTATTTTTAAATGAATGGCTGCCAAATACACTAAATCTTCTTGAATCCTTCTCTTTTGGGATTGAGAGAGCTCATAGGTCCCTATCAAGCATAACATCTCCTAAAAATTCTACTTCGGTGAGGTCCATCATAGTAACACTTCTATCAAAACACGACAAAGACAAATTAATGGAAAGAACATAAGATTTGATAATGATTACATATCTGCAACAATGACAAAAAGGAAAGCCTGTGTTCCTCTTATCAAAAGCTTAAAAAAGTGGATAAAAAAGCTCAGATTATGTTCCCAGCTACAATTAAGATTATTCTTCTGGATGTACAGAAAATATTCAACAGCCTAGATGAAGCAACTGACTTTGTGAAGAAAAATAACTTACTAGACACTATAGCAAGAAATGCATTTTTCCTTACCAAATCTAAAAAGACAAGCTACTAATGGTAAAACAGTTGCAAATGTTAAAAACCAACAAAAAACTTAAAGGGAAATAAATTAGAAAATCGTCACATTTACTTTCTTAAGTTGACATAACTACTTACAAATGTTATGAGATAAAAAGCAAACCTTAAGGTAAAAACTTCACGTTATAACATATATAATATGTAAGTACATATATGTGTATACATTGTATGTTCTCTTTTTTTTTTTTTTTTTTTTGGGGGGGGGTATAAAAATACAACTTTAAATAAATACCTTAGTGATTACTTTATGGTGGTTTCAATGTCTGGGCTACTGAAATAATATAATATAATATGTTAAATAAAATAAATAAATAAAAATAATGCCAGTTAAAATGTTGAAGGGGAAATAAGAACTTTACATACATAATTTAAATGCTTCTGATCAAAGTAGTAGTTTTCAAACAATCAAAATGTAAAATACATAAATACCATGAGCCCCTTAAGTCATATAAAGAGAAAAAAAGGGGAAAAGGAAGGAAGAAAAAAGCTATGCAGTTACAGTACTTTGAAGTAAACAGCATGTAAAAGATGCCCTTATTTATGTGACTATTATATGGTGGGGAAGGAACTCCTTATTCTCTGGTAACAAGCTTTCTCATGGTGTTATATATATAGACTTGAAGGTCTCACTGATGGCTTCTTGGGTTTGTTTCTAAATCGATGGAATATGATTTGCAAACTGAGGTGGGACAAGTGTAGGGGAAAGAATGTGTCTGTGTATGCCATGTCCTGGATAGATACGGACTTATGGGGGTTGCTGTTGCTTTCAATATGCCCATTCCCTATGCTTTTTTACAACAGTTAATTGTTTATAGACATATGCTTTTCCTTTCTGTCTCTTGTGCATAAAAATCACTTAGTATCCTCGAGGATTGCATTGCCGCCAGAACTGTTGAAAGCTTCACAAGAACATGACTGCGGGCGATAAACAGTTGCTCTGTACCTTACAGAACATACATGAGAGTTTCAGCATGTATAAATGAAACTGGTAACCTTTGAACTCTCGTCACGCACAGATAAAGCTATGCAATGGAAATAAGAAGAAAATGGAAGAACATAGTTGCAACGCCACAATACAATGCTTACTTCTGAATTCTGAATAACAAGCAAAGTGTAAGCGCATACAAATGTTCATAATTTAATGTAAAAAGCAAAGTTTACTCGCATTTGTACTATTATAGTCGTGCAGTGTATAATGAAATATAGGGAAAACATTAACAAATACCAGAGCTGTTGCTATACATAATTGTAGCCTTTTGTTTAACAGGTAATTTAAGGAATATCTTGCTTATCATAACAGCAGGTAGGGGGAAGAGGGAAGAAAGAAAAGGAAAAAAAAGAAAAAGTGGAAAAAAGAAGGAAAAATGAAAGGGGGAAAGAGAAGGGAAAAAAAGAAGGGACAGAAAGATAAATGCAAGGTTGCAATGGAGGAGTGGATATGTGAATGAGAGTTGATTTTTTCCTATGTTCACACATGAGGATTATAAGACTTTTAAAGTTCTTTGACATGGAATAATGCTAGCTATCTCTTCTGTACTGTAGCATCTTATCATCATAACTATAGGATTGAATTATTTGTGTTAATTGAGTTTTGGGAAATGTCTAGCAGCAAATTTCATTAAAGAAATAACATACTTATGAACTATGAACTATGAACCAATACCTCTACACTTGTGAATTATATAATGTCATATTGCAAATATTACAAACACACAGTTTGATTGAAAATAATATAGCTAGCAAAATATGCAAACAACAGATATATGGTAATATTGGTTTGCCGGCTTCCACAAGGAAATTAATATATGTCATATAGAGTCATGAATGTATGTTTATACTGCCATTAGAGATGAAAGACAATTGATTTAAAACCTAGAGAACGACACACAGCCTGAATATTATACTTTGTATTCATAACCAACTATTCATGATAACTTGTATTTAAACTTACCCTGTTAAAAAGTTAAAATACTTGCATTTTTATTACTTTAGGAGAGTTATACTGGATTGGTGAATGAAGGATAGAGAAAGGTGGTCTTGATGACTAGTGCATCAAACCAGGAATACTTTGTTCCATGTGTAGGATTGTATATAGTTTAAAGTATATGTTGGTTATGTTTAGGGTTAAATTTGCATCCATGACAGAATTCATATTATATTTATTTATTTATTTTGTTTATTTTACATTTGTTGACCGGGATAGTCCGCCTAGATACTTGTCCATTTTCAGCGGAGGCCCTGGCAGAAAAGCTCCATACATACATACAGAAAAACTGTTACATTAAACAAGTTAAAGCACTGCTGCAGATACAATACATAGGAGAAAAGTAATTCATTCTTCTTCTACTTTCAGCTTTTCCCAGTTAGGGGTTGCCACAGTGGATCACCTGTCTGCTCATGATTGGCAGTGGAGTTTTACAGTGTCGAGTTACCAGCCTTGCGCCCAACCTTCCACAGAAGGCACACACACTCACACCTAGGGCCAATTTAGAGTGTCCAATCTACCTACAGCATGTCTTTGGGATGTGGGGGGAAACTGGAGCACCCGGAGGAAACCCACATGACCACAGGCAGGACATGCAGACTCTGCATAGAAGGCACCCCAGCTGAGGATTGAACCGGAGAACCTCTTGCTGTGAGGTGGCAATGCTAACTACTGCACCACCGCAGCTACCATATCTGTCATATATAAATCTGATTTGTTTTACAGTAACAATTAGGAAGCAGTGTAGAGGTGGCCAAAAAACCTCTTTAGCACATGTTTATATTGCAAGAGTAAGTCAGAATTAGAGCAAGGACATAGCCATTACCTTTTAAAGTACTGTTCTAGATTTTTTTTGAATTGGGTTAGAATGTGTTCTGAAGTAAGTTCAGCAGGAAGTGAGTTCCATATTTTGCCAGCAGAGGTGGCATATAGAGAGTCACCAGATGAGTTGTTGCTTTTGAGGGTTTGGACTAGTAATTTGTTGGATGAGCGAAGTGTCTTGAGGTTGCTATAAGGGGTGATAATTTTTGTAAGTACGGGTGTGTTTTCAGGTTGGTAGAGAATTTTATGTGCTACTATTAGTGGATTGTACTGAAGTTGGATAGGCAATTCTAGCCACCTTAGATTCTTTAGGTTCAGACAGTGGTGTGTTCTGTATGCTGCTCCAGTGGCAAATCTAGCAATATGATTAAAGCAGCTAGAGAGTTTATTAAGGTCAGACTTACTCAAGTTTGTGAAGAGAGGGGATGCATAAAGGAGGGTGAAAAGTAGATGTGTATTCGTAATTACCATCCTAGCTAGTGGAGTGAGGGAAGGTTTGATCTTGTATAGTGAGCCAAGTTTTTTATTAACTTTTTTAATAGTTTGATTAATATGCATATCATACTTGAGGCTATTATCAACTGTTACACCTAAGAGTTTGGTACAGGAATCTGGGACAATGACAGTGCCATTGTTAGATTTTATAGTAAAGGTTGGAGTGGAGGCTTTATGAGTGGGAGAGAAAAGCAGTAGCTTCATTTTGTTAGGATTTAATAGGAGACGTCGATGACAGAGCCAGTTTTTGACAGTATTAAAAACATTTTTGGGATAGAGTCTGCAGACTTAAAGGGGAGGTGGCAGAGCAAATCAAAGTGGAGTCATCTGGATACTGAATGCAGGTGGCTGTTGGGATGACTGTGTACAAGTCATTACTAAAGATAGAAAATAAAAGGGGTCCTAATATAGAGCCCTGAGGGACCTCAAGGGTGATAGGTAGAAGGGAAGATAGTTTGTTCTGCCATAGTATAGCCTGTTGTCTACCACTCAGATAAGATTTGAACCACTGGATAGCCTGGACATCTAGGGGAATAGTTTTAAGTGTGTGTATGACTAGTTGGTAGCTGACCATGTCAAAGGCTTTGGAGAGATCAAGAAAGAGGGCAGAAGAAAGCTTATTGTTCTTTCAGTTTTGATTAATGACATTGGAGAAGGAGAGGAGGGCTGTGGTTGTACTGTGGAATGGTCTGAAACCATGCTGTGAGTTAGCCATGAGATTGTGCTGAATGAGATGGCTCAGGAGTTGTTTATGGATGCACTTCTCCATAATTTTAGCCAGGGGTGACAAAATCACAATAGGTCTGTAATTTGACAGGTCAGTGGAACTGCCCCCTTTGTGGAGTGGAATAACATGGGATGTCTTTCAGATGGAGGAGATAGTGGCTTCTGATATAGTTCTATTGATCAGGATAGAGATCGGGTATGCTATGGCATCTGCAGCTTATTGTAGGAGAGCTGGGAGAAGATCCGCTGCAAGGGTGGTAGGTTTTAGTTTCTTGATTAGGGCATGGATAAGTGATGTGGAAACTGGGAGGGGAGTTAAGAACTAGGTGCAGCGGCATTAGGACTTGGGCAACTGGGAGATAGTTGGTTAGCTAGTGACTGGATAGTTTCTGTGAAGAAACTATTTAAGGAATTGGCAACATCTTCCAAAGGTTTTTAGATAGTAGCCAAGGGGATAAGAGTTGTGAATTGCCCTGGGCGAATAAATTTATTCATGCCTGCCCAAAACTTTTGCAGATTGTTTTGATGCTTCTGTTGTAAATGGCAGTAAAAGTTTTTTTGTTTTTTTTTATCTAGGGTGGTAAATTTTTTAGTGTTGTTCCTGAGTTGTCTTAATCTAAGTTGATCTAAGGGGAATTTTGTGGTACACCAAGTGGTCCAAGCTTTGTTTCTAAGTAAGATCATTTGTCTGGTTTCTTTTGCAAGCCATTTAACAACTTTTGCTTTAGTTTTTATAGAACGTGCAGGTGCATGGGTATCGAGGATGGCAAGGAATTTGGTATTGAAATATAATACAGCATCTTTGAGTGGTAGGACTGCCCAATTACATGCCTTGAGTTAATTTTGGAAATTATCGGGGTTAAAGGTTTTGTTGTTTCTAATTGTTTTCTAAGTAGGTTGATGGGGGATGTCAGTCTTATGCCTGATTATATAGGTAAGAAAATGGTCACTTATGTCTTCAGGTCGGGTGCCGGCCCTATACATGTGGGGACGGCTGTTAATGAGTATCCAATCTAGGATACTATCTTTGTTGTTAGGTTTACTGATCCTAGTATGGGAGGATATGATCTGAGTAAATCCATATAGATTTACATGGATGGTCAGAGATTCTGAAGGATAAATATTCTAGTCGATGTTGAAGTCTCCTAGAACAATGGTTTCTTGAGGGTAGTTACTAGACAGCCAAGAGAGGATATCTTCTAGGATGTTTGCGTTATTACCTGTGGGAATGTAGACACTGGCTATGTTAATACTTTTGTTTTTATTAATTTGAAGCTTGGTAATGAGAATTTCAGCATTATCGACATGGGGTGATTGTGTGGAATCAGAGATAATCGTATATGTAAATATGTTTTCTTATAAATGTGTTTCATTAAACATTAATGGCCTTAATAATAGCATAAAGAGAGGAAGTTTAACCAGATATTGGAATGTAAGCAAAGTAGACATTGTTTTCTTACACGAGACATACGTACTAGAGAAAGACTTAGAATGTCTTTTAATGGATACTCAATACTGGTGGAATCCCATTATCAGACTAAGAGAAGAGGCACCATGATCTTATGGAAAAAATGTTTACCGGTACCTAAAATTATTGATTCATATTCAGATAAAAATGGTATGTTATGCCTGGTAACATTAGCGATAAATGGAAAATATATTACTCTAGCTAACAAATACTGGATACCTGGTATTGGAGCTGAAACAGCAAATAAATATTTAGAATTAATATCAGTTAGAACTAGAGGAGATATTATATGTGCAAGTGATTTCAATTGCATCCTTACTAAAGGTGATACTACTAAAATTGACAATTTTAAAATGACTGCTCCAGCAAAAAAAAAATGAATAATTTTGTTAACCTTTTAATTTCATACATACATATATATATATATATATATATATATATATATATATATATATATATATAAAATAAAAGAACCAGAATCACTTAAATACACACATTATTCATACAGGTTCGGTACGCAAACAACCATTGATAAGATCTTTGTTACTGATATCCTAACATCCAAACTACAAGAAGTTATAATCAGCTCATGTCCATTGTCTGACCATAATGCTATCTTCTTTAAAGTAAACATTACCCCAAAAGACTGTAAAACCACAAACCAAGTGCCAGGGAATGTTG
The DNA here is from genome assembly GCF_019279795.1 of Protopterus annectens. Lineage (NCBI taxonomy): Eukaryota > Metazoa > Chordata > Ceratodontiformes > Protopteridae > Protopterus > Protopterus annectens. The sequence continues at coordinate 1,425,795,938 of NC_056741.1, forward strand.
AAACACAGTTCACAAAGTTTATTCCAACAAATAGCTAAAAAATCACGATAACTGTGTAGAAACCAACAGTATAAACGCTCTTAACATCAATACATCAGGTACGCGTTTTCGTCCTTACACATAAGACTTCATCAGACAGTTTACTTCAGTTAAAACACATTTAAATAGTGAATGTAATGAAATTCATTAAACTGATTAACCAAAGAACTTTCTCTATTGGAATTCAAACAAACAAATCACTGTGCGTGATTCATGAATATTAATGCCAATGTTAAGAGCGTTTATACTGTTGGTTTCTACACAATTATCGTAATTTTTTAGCTATTTGTTGGAATAAACTTTGTGAACCGTGTTTCAACGTTCCCTGGCACTTGGTTTGTGGTTTTACAGTGTTTCAAAGTGCTACTCTACATTTCCTGATTACCCCAAAAGACTTGATTTTTTTGGCAGAGAATACCAGCTTACATCACTAAAATAAATGGATTTGGAGAATGGCTTTTTAAAAAAATAAAATAATTTCTTGATGTTAATGATAATAATGAAACATCCAAAGTCATAGTTTGGGACACATTAAAATCTTACCTTTTTGGTAAAATCAAAAGTTGTTTTTTAAACAAAATAAATGAATGGGATAAGGAACTAACAAGAATACAATCTAAAATTGATGCATTTAAAAATATTTTAAATACTAAAAATATAAGTGCAAATGTAGAATTAAAACAGCTAAATTTAGCATATATAGAAATCTTGAACCATAAGGTAGCAATACGTCTAGAAAGAATCAAGTAACAATCATACTCAACTAACCCCAAAAATATGCATAAACTAGCAGCCAAAGCAAAAGATTAACAAGCTCTAACCATATTAAAAAAATATTAAATAATTCTAAAAACAAGCCTAAAAAAGTGACAAGACTTAAAAGAGATATTAGAGATTTTTAGAATGCACCGTGAAGCAGTAAACAAAGCCAACATAATCACTTGTAGTGATAATCTAAAAGATAAATTCTTGAAGGATAATATAAAAATTAAGTTAACAGTTGAACAAAATAATAAAATACTCAAATCAATGTCATTAAAGCAACTTAAAGAAAGAATTAAAAATCTTAGAAATAATAAGGCTGAAGGACTTGATGGGTTAACAGGGGAAATATATAAGCTACTTCCAGATGATAGCCTAAAGATATTAGTAGAAGTGTTTAAAGAATTTAGCAAGAATGACAAAATCTTTCCATCCTGGAAACATGCAATGATACCACCCATTTTAAAGCAAGACGAAGACCCTAACTTAGTAACTTCTTCTCGTCCTATTTACCTCTTGAACATGGACTATAAAATTTTCACATCAATCATTGCGAATAGGCTAAGTCAATTAATTCCTAAACTAATATCAGATGATCAAACAGGATTTGTTTTAAATAGGAAAGTCCAAGATAATGTCATTAGGCTTCTATCCCTAATAGATTATGCAAATAAGAAAAAAAATGACAATCATTAGTCTTAACCTACACAAAGCATTCAATTCTATAAATTGTTCTTATTTATGTAAAGTATTAGAATTATATAATGTTTCCCCTGATTTTATAAAATGCTTAATAGATTATATGAAAACTTGATTTCATAGATTAAAACTGGAGCTTTTCTTTCAGGGCCAGTAAAAATCCTGAAAGGTACCAAGCAAGGCTGCCCACTATCGCCTTTACTGTTTGTTTTGTTGATAGAACCCTTAGCTAACTACATTAGATCTAATACCAACATAAGCAGTTTCTCTATTAATTCAAACTATAGTTCCAAAATACAGCTTTTTGTGGATGATATTTTGTTAACAATTGGAAATATAGATTCTTCAATAGACCATATCACAAAATCACTAAATGACTTTGAAATGATTTCAAGTTTAAGCTTTAATCATAATAAATATGAAACATTATTATTAAATAAAGAAATAAGCACTACTCTGAGAAGATATAATAATTTCAACTGGACAAATGATACACTGAAATATCTAGGGGTTCATATGAAAGTGAAATGGAAAGATACTGTACAAATAAATTATAAAAACTAAATAAGTATTTAACTTATTTACTTAATTATTAAGATAAACTTAAATGCAAATAAAAACAAACTAATGATTTTTTTCCCCTACCAAAAACTCAATTGACAAATCCACATTCACCATAGAGAGCCAAAACAACACCCTCCTTAAAATTGTTCCCAACACCAAGCTTCTTGGCATCATTATTGATAAAGAACTAAAATTTGACACCCACATCCACTCCACAATCAAGAAAATCCACCAAAAGTTAGGTCTCCTCTACAGGCACAACCGCTTCCTAAGCCCCTCTACCCATCAAACTCTTGCATCCACCTTCCTACTCCCCTCCCTTATGTATGGTGCCCCTCTTTTCACCAATCTCCATCTTGGCCTTCGGTCCAAACTTGAATCCTGCAACCACAAGATTTCCAAATTTGCAACCAATTCAAAAAACTCATCCCACCACTGTCACTCCCTCCTCACCCTCAATTGGCTTGAACTACCCAACTATCTCAGTTACCTACAACTCACCATTGCCCACAAGCTCATCTTTAAACATGCAAACTGCCCAGCTCTCGCTACTTCCTTAAAACATTACATTCCCAACTGCTCACTCAGATCCAAAAAGCAAAGTCTCCTTCAGGGCCACAAACCTGCATGACCTCCTGGCCATCTACTGCTGTCCCACTCCTTAGCTAAACAGTAGAACTCTCTCCCCACCCACCTATGCAACCTACCTAACCATACAAATTTCATATCTCAGCTACTGTCATCTTTCTTTGAAATGGGAATACCCTTGATACGCTCCAACTTAACCCCCCATTCCACCTTGCACTGACTCATCCAACTACCTCTACTATTACTTCATCCCACACAAAACAATCCTTCCCCTACTAAAAACGAATTTTCTCTCTAATGTCTATTGTACTATACTCTCCAATGTCAAATATACTATTACCCTCACCATGCATAATATTTTACTAACATACTAATGGCTAGTAGCTATATATTTTGAAATGTTAAACCTACAATTGAGTTTATAACAAAAATATTCACTTTATGTAAATGCTGAAATTTCTGTATTGAACTATGTCTTTTCATTTTTGTAACATTGTGAAAAGCCAATTGCAAATATCATGGGGCATATCTGTAAATGTTTAATTAACTGTATGAACTATGTCCTTTTGTAACATGTGAAATGTAACTTGCAATTATTGTGGAGCTTTTCTCCCCAGGCCTCCACTGAAAATGGGCTCTTCTTGGCCAGTGGACTTCCTGGTCATCAAACTTAAATAAATAAATAAATAAATAAATAAGATCAAAGAGCATTTATGCAAATCGAACAAAATGTTCTTTACCATGGAAGAAAGATTATCTTTGATTAAAACGATTATATTACCTAAAATCCTTTTTCTTTTTCAAACCCTAATAGCATCGCCCTCTAAAAAAATCAATGAAACAACTTAACTCTTTATTAGTTAAATTCTTATGGTTCCCATGGAAGTCAAGAATTAGCTATGCATGGCATTACAGAAACTGGGATAAAGGTGGCATAGCATTCCCAAACTTAGAACTTTACACAGATTCAGTCATTCTCAGTGTGAGGAGTCAATGGTTAAATTATAAATACACATCAAATTGGAAAAACTTACATAAAACTATTCTACTTTTTAATACTAAAGAACCAATAAATAATGATACTGAAAACATTTTTCTAATGATAAAAAAATGGTATTTGATGTTAATAAAATGCGGGGTCTATTCCTTTTATTGACTACATAGTAAATAATTTCAAAAGAAGAATGAACAAGGACTTTATGATGGGAAAACTTAGCTTTTTATTGCTTCCCATAGCTTTTACTAAAGGATGTTTAGACTCATTTAATTTGAAAAAAATAGAAGAGATGAAGAAAAATGGACTCGTTTATTGGCACCAATTTCTGGGAGTCATAATATACATGAAGCTAGCTTTCTCTTAGCAAGATACAATATAAATCAAGATAACTGGTTGAACATACAAACATTCAGAGAATACATTGTTAAAGAATTCAAAATATGTCAGATAACTAACATTATGCTCAGATCAAATATTTTATTTCATTTTTGTGAAATAAACACATTGTGTTCCAATGACGGCCTTTCATTATAAAAAATATATAAAACTCTAAGAGCTGACTTAAAATGCCCAGAAGATTCCCTATAGAGATATGCAGAAAGAATAAATAAATCTACTTTTTCAGAAAGTGAGAAAACATTAATACTTAAATCAGTAAACAATACCACATCATCCCCCTCATGGAAAATTTTCACATGGAAATTTATACATAAAATCTTCCTCACCCCACATAAAATAGCATTGATATCAGGAAATGATAATACTAAATTTTGGAGATACGATGAAACACTATGTTCAGAGTGGATACATATGTTCCTTGAATGTAAAACTGTAACTCTATTTTGGCTGGATTTTAAAAACTTCATAAAAGCGTTATGGACAGACAAATGTGATACAACTGATTCATTGCTATTGTTTAATGCTCCAATACCAGTTTATATTCTAAGGACATAAGTGCAACTTCTCTGGTCTCTTCTTGCAATTGCAAGAAAAATTATCACCTTAAATTGGAAGAGTAAAAAAATCCTCTCATTCATGGACTTTATTTCACTGGCCAGAATTGTATGTAACAGAGAAATGTTAGCTGCAACCTTAAGAACTACAAGAAAGACACATCCACAATTAGCTTGGTTAAAACTTAAAAAAATTGCTGGATAAAATGTAATTATAACAACAAAAGTATTCTTGTCATGGACAATGTATATAGTTTTTTTTTTGTTAATTTACAATATTTAATAGTTTCTTTTAATTGTTTTTTATGAAAACCAATAAAAAAATTTCTAATAAAAAAGTAGAATGTCACGATTTTTTGTGGAGCTCGATAATAGATAAATTGCCAGTAAAATGAATATGCCATATAAAAGAAAAGTGATAGAATATGTTTACATTTTCAAGAATAGGAAACTATGGAACATGTGTTCATGAAATGTACAAGAGCAAAACAGTTATGGGGAAAACTATGTAAAGAAGATTTTTTGAAGATATAAAAGAACTAAATAAATAAAAATGGATATGATTAAATATGAATGTTATAACGTCAGAAGTAAAGAATATGTAAAAAAGAGTAGATAAAAATTATTTAAGGCATATGGGTTATATGGAATGAAAGAATAAATGAAATCTTATTTAATGGTAACAATAGTAAGTAAAATCAGATGGTAGTTATGGAAAAAGGAGTTGGGTCTAATAGGGATGAAAATTTAGTATGATTGTAAAGGAAATTATGAATATGTGTAAATAGATTAGATTATCTATACATTTGTACATTTGTAAATATCTGTAAATATGGAAACATTTTGCTAATTTTGTATATAAATAAAGAACCCTTACTCATTTTGGTAGGTGCCATGGTGTCTTTTACATCCACCTGAGCTACCACCAAGTCAAGCAGATATGGCTTCAGTTTAATATCTCATCTGAAGCATGGCACACTCAGGAGTGCAGCACCCCAATTATGCTGCACTACAATGTCAGCAATTAATCTACCTGGTATGGGAATCAAGCCCACAGCATTTGGCACCAAATGCAGATGTGCTACCTATTACGTCACATTTATTTAATGCTAATGTCACAGTCATTACAATTTCCACATCCATTATTATGCCTATATACATCCAGATATATATGTGTGAAGCCATAAATTAGAAGCCATAAATTACCATCATACTAATGCTATGATATTTCTGGCTCTCACATTTAACAAACATTCGATAGAAACTTTAACTATTTTACAGTTGGTTTACAGGAATGTTTAAAATAACCCACATTCCTCTGACATTAGCTAACAACTGACTAGTTCAAAGCTACATGAGTTAGTTGTGCAGGTAGGTAGAGTTTGCAAATGTAGAACATCCATAGTCATTTCGTCAGTCAACCACCACTTGTGGCCTGATGTCCTGATATATGATAATCTAATGGTAAAATCAGTGCTATTCTGACATGGCAAACAGGAATACCTGAATCCCTACTGACCATATGCCTCTTTGTGGCATTGCAATTTCTACTGATGCGCGTTTTGGTTTCCTTCAATCTCTGCAAGGCCTACACAGAAGAAAAAAAATGTGCTTTAAAATGGTCCGGCTAACCTTTGAAGTAATTGTAATTACTAGGTGTCTTTCACTGTTTATTAACTATTGGAATCCAGTATTTAGGTATGCATCCCTGTTTTTTCACAACTTTTAATTCTGACACGTAGACTCACTGCGTGCTTATCAGGATTTATGACTTTCTTTTTACTTATCTATGTGTTTTTTGGTGATACAATTATTATTTTCTGAAGAAGATCCCCTTTAAAGAATGAAAACACTCAAAACACGAGTTTCTTTTCAGCAGGTGGAGAAGTCTTGCTTTTGTATTTGTTTTGTACTCTCCTTGTACTTTATGCAGTTTAGTGAGTTTATTTTAGGAATGAAGAATTGTTTGTGTTGCCATATCTCGGTAATGTTTTACATGGTTATTGAGGGGAGATATACTTGTAGTACTCAGGTAATATGTTGGTCCTATAGTATTCTTCACAATGGAGAAGAAAGTCAGCTTTTCATATTTTCATGGCACTGCAGTGGTGATGACACTGTTCACCCATCTGTGGGATGCCAGTAACATGGATGATGTCCTTGGCCAAACTAATGCAGTCCTCAACTTTGGCCCCCTGCTCTAGCTGCCATCTCTAGTTTTTTTTACAAGGAGTTGTACAAATATGCACAACTCTTCTTCACACCACATATGTGATCTAAACGTAACACTAACCTCACCATCACATGTCATGTCTTCCTTTTCAACATCGCAGGAAAAATGGTAGGAAAAGGCACTCAAATCAGATGTCATATGGTCCACCCTGTGCAGAATAACAGCCACCATATGGAATCAGATTTGAGCAAGAGATGGCAGAAAATGGCTTATAATTAATGTGTTTATTATTTTCTTACTATCCACTTTATGCAAGAGCCCTAGCAGTAATACCTGGCCATGTGTGCTGTCCAGGTTATGCTCTTCAGTGAGTCCAGCTCATGCTGATTACTGGTGATATCTCAGGTATATTTCCCATCTCTAGGCATGTGGTCAGGGATGGTTCATAACATTCAGAAGGTTAACAGTGTTGCACACAAACATTTATTAACATGCATGATACTGGTGTTCCTCTGTATTGTTCTTATGTGCGTTTTGTAGTAGTATGACAGTTTGCATTGTTGTGGTGTAAAAAGGATGCTGTAATTGGTTATGTGTAGCACATCAGAAATTAAGCCATGGCAAAATAAGCTATTGGCTACTGAACTGTCTGTATTGATTAATAATAATAAGGAGTAATTCTCATAACAGTTGTGAAAGGTGTACAAATGTGTACATGACTGTGAATACACGTACATTAAATAGCCTTCATCTTTAGGTACATTGGAAAATACACAGACTGTATTGTAATAATGTGCATATGGTATCATGGTTATCATATCTTCATATTTATCTGCTCATGTCTGTGACATGATTCTGTTTTAATGTACTACATCTGCCGACTGACATGGTAATAAAATGAAGAACCGTTCAGTATAAGGTGTTCCTTCACTGCATCAATCATTTCAGGTATAAATGTTTTTACACAGAATAACTTCTCCTTGCATTTATTCTGTTTATATCTTGAATGCTGACACTCATCAATGCCAAGCTTAGGTGTGCGACTTGATGGCAATGTCTTAGCACATGCTTGATTATTTTTTAAGTTTTTGCCATAGGCAACGAACTGCTACTTCTCCGAAGATATCGTTGACCATAGTCCTTGGTCTCTTTCAAGTGTAGAGCAAATAATCACCACAAAAAAAGCAGCTGTAATTTACAAGGCACATGTGTGTGTGTGTGTGTGTGTGTGTGTGTGTGTGTGTGTGTGTGTGTGTGTGTGTGTGTGTGTGTGTGTGTGTATGAGATATACTTGTGTTTTAGCTGACATAATTATTTTAGAGGAGAACAAATGTGGACATACCTCTCAATCTCTTAGTTCAAGAAATTTAGACAAAGTCTGACAAAATGGAGGGGCAAAGGCCCAAAATAGGGACATATTTTAAATATTGCTCTTATAAACTTAGAAAGTTGCTACAGTAACAGGGTTTGTTTTAACATACATTTTCTGAAGGATATGAAATCTGAAGCTCAAATATATGCCATTATTTAGTGACTTCAAACCTCAGATCTTCCCAGTGATTTTCCAGAAAACCACAAATTTTATGAGAAACAGACCAAAAATATGAGCCACAAATTGGGACATTCTGTGAAAATCAAGACAGTTGAGAAGTATGAATATGGATGAAAGGGCCATACAAAGTGCGCTTGAGAAGATGTGTATCCAATCATACTTGAGGCATATTTATTCATGATCAATAGTCAGATATGCTATTAAGGCTGTATGAGTTTCTGTTTTAAAGACTGTTTAATTTGATTGATATGCTTAACATGTGTGTACTTGGTACTGATGTTTTCTCTTTTCTTTGCAGATGTAAGTTTATTCCACAGCATACACACATATGTACAGTATTATTATTAGTGAAGTAAACACTCAGACACAGAGATAACATTATAAGGGGTGCTATTTACATCACCATAATGACTCAATGTGGGAATAGAAGCTGTAACATTGTGAAAGTCAAATTAAATCCTTTTGAATAAAATCCCTCAGTTGATATGCATTAATGTATTTTATCTGGGCACAACGCTTGTCTTTATTACTAAATGTGTCACTGTATTCCAAGTTGTACATGATGAAGTGCTCACACAATAATCATTGGTTAAAGGCAAATATTAGTAATGGCTTCCTTACTGCAAGTCAGAGTATAATCCCTGAAAGCCAAAATCAATATCTTGACTGGTATATGTAGCTGTAACACAAATGAGCCAACTACATCTTGGCCATGTACAGCCAGTTATATGAACTGATGGCAGGTTCAGAGTGTGCGAATAGCACAACACATTCCTGCAAAGTGATACTTCAGTTATGTGTTACATACCCATAAAATGTTAACGATGACCCATGCCAGTAAATAATGATAGTTAAACACTTATCAATTTTTCCTGGAAGGCATTTGCTTATCAGGTGGATACATTGTAATGTAAAACTGAAATGATCACATGTATGATGTTACAAAATGGACTGCAGCTATAGTACATCTTACTTGGATTCTGTTGTACTGTAATTGTATGCAGACATCATTAAAACTTTGTGCCACTAAGGAATTTACAGGCAATATTATTTTCTGGCTTCTCTAATGTCCATTATGCTAAATTACATGCACAGATGAGTTTTCATTTGCATGAACAATGGCTAAGTCTTTGCTCATGCGTAACTTTTTTGGGTTTTTGCCATAGGACAGGAACTGTCATCCCTATGGGGCACTGATCAATGGTACAAATGCACTATAGCAAACATCATGCAGCATATGAAGATGACAAGGATTAAATCAATTTCAGGATGCTGTCAAGTTTGGGAGCTTTAACATTAAAAATGAGTACATGTTATTATAATCTGAGACAAAGATCACCTTCACAGGATCTGAACATTTAATTAATAGCATTACTATGGAATATTAACACTATTATCATGTTGTGTCACGAACTCTTAAATAAAAAAGAGAAAGTCATTTACAAGCTCAATTCATTGTACTTCTGAAATGTGCAGTTTGGTTGCACTGTACATGTTGTCAGCTTTTTGTTATTTTTTATTATGCAATAGAATTGAGATATTAGGGGTAGGGCAGATATGAGGATGAAAAAGAAGGTAAAGTTAAAACAATTTATGGCAGACTTACTCCTAAACCTTTTTGAAATATTAATTGTACTACCTTTGTTCAATGAATGCCTTAAAGCATGGCATAACTGTTTAGCTTTTAATATATGTGGCAGGCAAGGGTGAGCATACTTTTCAACCTCTTAGAACAAGAGATTTTGATAAAGCCATAAATAATGGTGTACAAAGGTCCAAAAATAGGGACAATGTTTAATTATTGCTCTTATAAACTTAGAAAGTTGATAGAATAACAGGTTTTATAATAGCATGAATTTTCTGAAGGGTATGAAAACTGAAACTCAAATGTCTGTCATTATTTTCTGACTTCAGTCCTTAATGATTTGCCAGTGATTTTCCAGAAAACCACAATTTTATGAGAAACAGACCAAAAATATAGGGCCAAATCTGGACAGTTGCAAGGTATGACTGTAAGGGTAGTGCTCCATTTAGTTAACAGAGGTGATGTGAGGAGGAGTTGTTCTTAGTGGTTAATCCATGGTTACTCTTTTGTGGATATAATTCACATTGCTAGGCATCTTCATCCCATGTCTTGGACATGTGCCCAGCCACCTCACATACATTTTAAATAAAATGGCCAGTATGCAGATCAAAGGTCAGTCATAGGTTCATAGGTTCATAGGTTCATACTAGGCTATCTGCCCTAGGGCATTTATAAGCCTAGCCAGAATGTGTTTGGCTTTCGCCACCCATTTTAAATTAATTTTGCAATGCCCTTTTTTGAGGTTAGTATACTGTGCCTCTGTCTAACAGTGAGACAGAAGTGATACCCGGGGTAAACCTACGATCTCCCATCCACTCATCAAGATTCCTCTTGAAGAGAGTCAATGAGGGACTCTGCCTAACCTGGACTGAGATTTTATTCCAGACTGAAGGGAGCCTCTGGGTTATGAATCTGTCCCTCCAGCATGTCCCATTTATTTCAGTGCTGAGGTTCAAGTCTCTTGAGTGTAGCTCGATGGGATTTGGATTTTCTGAGGTGCAGCATGTCCATTAATTCCGGGTTGGACATGGCTTTAAACATCAGGCACAGATTGCCTCTGAACAGGTGGTATGCCACTGAGTAGAGCTGGAGTTTCTTTAACCGGGCAGCATATGGCATCTGTTTGAGCCCTTTGATCCTCTTGGTGAGGTACTTTTGGGGTCTTTCCAGTTGCTGCAGGTGTCTGGTAAGGTACATCCCAAAAGGGCATTGTACTCAATTATGGGCCTGATGAGGGATGAGTAAAGAGGCACGATGACCTCCCCTGATCTAGATGTGAATCCCTTCATGATTAGGTGGGCTATATAAAATGTTTTTCTAACCACTTTGGCCACGTGGTTGTCAAATGAGAGATTTCTATCAACTTTGGTCCCCAGGTCCCTAATTACTTCTTCTGTACTTAATGGATTACCACCTATGTGGTAATTTGTGGGCACTTTGTTTTTGCCAAAGGGATGACTATACACTTTTGGCGTTTAGCTTGAAGCCATGGCTCTGGCACCAGTTGTCTGTTTCTATGAGGCCCTTTTGGAGGATGCTTGTGTTGGCTGGAGAGTCGATTATGGCACCCAATTTGCAGTCATCTGCGAACTTGGTCAGCCACAGTCCTTCCGTGTTGGCCTGTACCTCCAAAAATATATACCGAACAAGAGAGGTCCCAGGACTGAGCCTTGTGGGATGCCACTTGTAACTGGTTTGGAGTCTGACATGGCTCCAGCAATTCTAACCATGTGGGTTCTGTCCTTGAGCCAGTTTGCAACCCATCTAGTGACATAGGGGTTTATATTTAAGCTGGTGAGCTTATCTATAATGCCCGAGTGGGGTATTGTATTGAAGGCTTTTGCAAGGTCCAGGTATGTTGTGTGGACCACCTTCCCCTCGTCAATGGCCTTGGTGACTGTTTCAAAGAAATCAACCAGGTTTAAGAGGCAGGATCTGTCCTTAACAAAGCTGAACTGGGTAGGATCCAGTGTCTGTAAGACCCCAATATCTTTATTTATGAGGTCCATGATGATCCTTTCCATAGCTTTGCAGACCAAGCTAGTCAGGCTTATGGGGAGATAGTTTCCAGGATCCATTGAGGCACCACCTTTGTGGAGAGGGACCACTGTTGCTGTACACCACTCTTTGGGTACATATCCTGTAGTAAGGCTGAGATTGAACAGTAGTTTTATGTTTGGGTTTAGCTCTTCTTGGAGTTCATGTAAGACGCAGCCTGGGACACCATCTGGTCCCATTGATGCTGTGTTTTTTGCTTTGGAGAGGGCGGCTCTTACCTGAGCATCTGAGATGTCAGCGGGGCAGCACTCTGCTGGGATAGATATTTGCCCTTTGGTGGGGGGAATTTGTGCTGAACCTGTCAGCTAGGATGTTGGCAATGTCTGTGGGTTCGGTGCATTTTTTGTCATTTTGGACTAATTCTGAGCATATCTGGGAATTACCACCCAGGTTCCTAACATAACTAAAGAAAGCCTTGTGATTATCCTTAGTGTCCTGTGCAATTTTTCTCTCAAAGCTGACCTTAGACAATTTTATGAGTGCCCATAGTTTTTTGCTAATACTGATCAGAGATGTCTTCCCTTTTGGAAATTTGCTCTATCATTAATAGCTTCTCCTTCTATTGTATAGTTTGTTTATGGCTGGGGTCCACCAGACAGGATGTCTGCCTTTGGAGGATTGGGTCTTGGTTTTATTTGGGATCGCATGATTTATGCATTCCTGAAGGTGTTCATAGAATGCGTTTATAAAGGATTCTGTGGTCTGGGCCATATTTTCCACAGGCCCAGGGGCTTTGAAGGATTCCACCTCGGTTTTGAGGAGTGTGAAATTTGCTTTAGAGAAGTTTTTCACTGTGGTTTTCTGGGCAGGGGGTGGGGTCGGGATGTGAATATCCAGTGAGATTAGTTTATGGTCTGATCTTACCAGTGAGGGATACACTTCTGGTCTGTAGCATAGAGTCCCCATGTTGGTGATGATCAGGTCCAGTATGTTTTCCCCTCTTGTGGGAGTGGTAACAAGTTGTTCCATAGCATTTGAGTTTATAAATTCTAGGAACCTTTGGGCTATGGTGTTGGAGCTAGAGTATTGCTCCCAGTCTATGTTTGGGTAGTTGAAGTCGCCCAATATAATGGTGTTTGGAGAGACCTTCATATTTTCCAGTGTTCTCAGGAAGGCCAAGTGGGGTTCCTGGGTTAGGGAGGGTGGTCTATAGCAGGCTATAAACTGGAAGGCAGTTTTACCCACTGTTAGTTGCACATGGATAGTCTCTGATGCTTCGTGCTGTGCCACCAACCTGGAGGTGTGGGTATCTTTGACGAATATTGATACTCCCCCTACTTTTGTGGGTCAGTCCAAGTCTTGGAGCCAAAAAGCATGGTATGAGATATAACCTGGTAGTGCTGGGGTGCTCTTGGGAGCCTTGAACCAGGTTTCTGGTACTGCACAGATATTGATGTTATTCATGCTAAGGAGAGTTTCGAGTGCGTGCATCTTGAGGTTTAGACTTCTGGCATTGAGTAGCATTACTCATAGTTTCTTATCCCTTGTGATACCTATGGAGGTGGGTTTGTCTTTTGAACCTTGCCTAAAAAAGGCACTATGGGGGTAGCAAGAGCCTTTGCCAATATCCGAATGCCCAGGGGTGACAGGTGCAAGCCGTCCCTAGCGAAGCATCGTGGCTTGTCGAGCATGTCATCCCAGGCTGACAGGCATTGGATCCCCTTTGAATGACACCAATACTTAAGCCAGTTGTTGAAATTGATCATCTTGTCTTCATATTGTGGCATCATTCTTGGTGAGGGTAAGATGCTACTCAAGGTCAGGGTCATACCGGTCTGGGCCACATGCTCAGAGAGCTCCTCTATGTCTCTTTTCATGTAGTCCAGGAAGGTACGTCTCAGGTCATTCACACCAGCATGGACAATGACTGAGTCATAATTGTACTTGACTTGGAGTGACCTGAGTACTTGTGTTATGTGGCGGATCCTAGCGCCCGACAGGCAGCTCACTGTGACCTTCTCCTTGTTCAGCCTGGTGAGTGGGACGTCAGTGTGCCTGATGATAGAGTCACCTATTACAAGTGTATCAGGTGTGTTGTTTAGCCTTAAGGGCTGTGACTGTTCGGCACACTGGCTTTGTGAGCTATGTGTTGCACTTGTTTTGTTTTGGAGTAGCGGTTGCTTGGGTGTCTGCTTTGGAGGTCTCTGCTGCTTAGGCAGATTTTTATTTAGATCCTCCAAGTATGTTTTTGTGTGTTTATGTGTTTGGTTTGCTGTCGTGGTAGGTCTATGTGAAACTGGAATTGTAGTGAGTGTGGTTTCCTTCTCCTCCTGACTGGTTATGCCAGTACTGAGTTGAGAGAGCTTAGCCTCCAGTTTGGCTATATGGATGCATCTCTCACATGTGTTGGAATTTGTTGGGAGGAGGAGAGGGTTGTCTGTGTACATGAGGCAATTGTAACATTGCCTCAAGATTCCCAGATTCACCAGCTGGACCGGAGAGAAGATTGACAACTGACCTTTGGACATGCTAGTATAGTATAGTCATATTTCCCAGTTCTTGTAACTTAAAGTTATTTATAAGCGGTACCTGTTTGACACACTCTTTCAAAGCGTGATGTTGATGAGGTTGGATCATTAACACATAACTGAATTTTTAGAATGGTATTGAGACACACATGGAAGGCATTCACTTGCCAATGCTGCAGAATCTAGCTGATTTCAACAGTTTTGCTCCAAAACTATGGAGGATACTTTGACAAAATATTACAAGGCATGTCTTCTTCCATACATCTGCTCATTTAAACTATATCAATGTATTTTTAGTTTGTGATTTCTAGCTACATGTTTCACAATAATCTGGTCAAGTCTTCAGAAATGTAATTGAATGGTCAGCTGCCTACATCCCTGATTGACAACAGGAACTCCTCCTTTTCTATAAAAGGTGGTTTGGTGGTTAGCCCACTGCTGCTGTGCTGTGACCACTATATGAGTTTGCTAGTCCAGAGATACCATTCCTTCCTTACAACACTGAAAAGGTGTGTTAGTCACAACACAGCAGCAATGTCCAGCCCCATCTGTCTAAATCTCATCCATTCATACAGACTTGCTGAAATGGAAATGTTTAATGACTGCAGTGATCTTATATTTACTGAAATAGATCCATTCCCACCATCAGCTTCTGTCATTGCCTCCTCAGAAGAAGGTGTCCACTCGATTCATGTGTTTCTGAAGGTGCTGTTCACCTTATGGATAATGTGTCAAGTTGAAATCATCATCTCTTCACATATTTGAGACCAGGCTAGTCAATATCATACCTCTCCTCCCATGTAACCAGATAATTTTTCCAAATCTTTGTGGAGTCATCTAAAAGTAATTCTTCATGATCTCACTAGGGTCCTTCCATCAGTAACGTAGCATGGGTTGGGCATGTATCCCAAGCACAAGATGTTAGAAGGTACAATCCTGAAGTGCCAATCCTGCATTCTTCTTTCTATACCTGCATTTCTGAATGCCTTACAGAAAGCAAGGTGTCATGTGTCTGGGAGGGTTATGAGCTTCAGACTGCCATGAGCAGTCTATTGAATAATCCCCCCTTCTTCCTCTACTAATAAAGAGTTCTGGCAGGGAGGGGGCACATGCTTCATCTTTCTGTGAGCTGCCCCCCCTTTTTTTGCTTTTCTATTTCAGCAAGGGAGTGGGGGTGCTAGATCAGAAATTGGCCCAGGTGGCTGGTTAAACCAACTATGTCTCTGAGCTCCAAATGTGGGTATTCACTTTATTGTCTGCTATAACTTCTGCTCTCCTGGTCGGTCAGTGCTTTTCAGTCAAGTCTATGCACAATACACCACCTGCATCAACTGGAAAGCCTTTAATTGTACAATGTTCATCACCTCTGGCGTGCATCAATGGGAGCTATGGTTACTGCCATGAAAACTGCTGATCAACTTTTGTTGAAACCTTCTTGACTTAGCTTCATTTGCTGAGGGCCTTAAATCAGTCCACACAAACTTTACATCCTCATCCTAAACAGGATATGGGATAAGT
Source organism: Protopterus annectens (assembly GCF_019279795.1). Lineage (NCBI taxonomy): Eukaryota > Metazoa > Chordata > Ceratodontiformes > Protopteridae > Protopterus > Protopterus annectens. Next base: position 1,425,811,894 of record NC_056741.1, read on the forward strand.
ACTTCTGGAAGGTGGAGTTGAACGTCCAATGTACAGGTTCATCATCTGGACTTTACCATGACATGCTCACTAAATGTTTATATTTCTGTTGAATCTGTTTGGCCACTGCCCTAGCCATCTGACTGAACTTACCACTAAGTTGTGATTAGTTCACAGCTCAGCATCACATTTACCCTGAATGCCCAGAACATACAGCCTCAAACTTGTAAACATTATTTGCAAACTCAATCTTTTCATCTTTGCTTCAAGATGTTCTTATGCCAAGTACATTTATGAGCTTCATTATGTTTAGTTAAGGTCTTATGAACAACTCATGACTAGCACAGAACTCCAGGACAAGCAAGCAATTCTTCCCAGTTGTGGCCTTCTACTTATCTCTATCAGTCCCCATATGAACATGAAATGTTCCCAGCAGTACTATAAAATCTGTATACAGCCACAATAAAATGTTATTTCCCACTATACAAACTAACACAGAGTATCTCATAATCTATTAGAAGATAGGCAATGTAATGAGTACAATAACTTTACAAAAATATGTATTAAGTGGCATCTCTGTGGTAGAAAAGAGTTCATTTGTAGAATGTTCATATCCTGGTTCTCCTGTACATTTTGCCCTATGGCAGAGCTACAAATGATAGTGTAGAACATCCCAGTGTTCACCCAAATCCAGATACTCAAAGTTGTTACGGGGTGCTAAATTATCCAGTATCATGGCATGACTCCTTACAAAATCCATGGACAGCAATTAAGAGACAATACTGCAGTATGCATCAAGCATTGACACCATGTTGTATAGCCACAGAATCTGATACATCTGCTTCATCCATATGGAATGCATGGACCTCAGATATAGCACATTTTCTCATATTTACCATAAATCAGTGTCATTGCAACTCCAGGTTGTTATACTGCTAGGTCTCAGCATATTGCATGATACAGCTGTCTGACAGTATGTGAACTGCACATTCTCCTTTTGATGTTTGATTCTGTCCTAGAGTTGTTCATACCATAATGGTTTGCATTCTGCTTGTACTCCATTAGTTTATAGGCATTTCACATTTGCTATTGTTCTGTCTCAATTACCTAGTTATATTATATGCTGTTTTAGTAATCTGATATGGACTTGCACTACACCATTCCACTGCCTATACTGACTGACTCCCCCCATCCCTTACCTAGTGTGTCCATATTCATCTAGCTTCATCTACAAATGTCTCATAGTGTAAAGGATACATGAAGGTTTGCATTAGTAAAACATATAGATGGCTGGACATCATTTACAATGGTTTTATAAGATATTATTAAATCCTGATCATGTCAACAAAGTAACATAAAAAAATTCTCATTAAACATCAGGATTTAGAGGAGTGCTGCTGACCTGCTAACAAAATGGAAGCCTAGTAAGAAAGCTCCACCATTGCAAAATGAGTAGCATGTTGATCAGAAATGTTTATTTGATGTGAAAATAGTCATAAGAGTGCAAGAACATAGATGGTTAGAAATTGCAGAAGTGTGAACATGGACATAAATGAAATCTTGAAACATCCCCCGCCTGACTGTGATGAAGGGGCATGTGTGATCACATATGGGAGAAGTTTGGAACATTGTTGTAGTGCTACAACAAGCAATGATAGCGGGTGGTGAAAAATCTGAGGTTCTAGAACAAATTGTGCATCGACTTGAAGGAGAGTGAAGGAGATGAAAACTCTTGATGTACTAATTTTGAAATATTAGGATCTGGAGACCAAAAGCAGTAGAGGGGATATTCAAGTGCCTGAGATTGAGGAGGAGAACAGAGAGCCAGGGTGCTATTGATATTATGAAGAAAGTGCCATATACAAACTGTCAGGTGGATAGTGCACATGGAAGTCCTTCTAATACTGGCAGAGGCCACCAATGACAGGATTCGAATGCAGCACTGATAGCAGGTGCAGGGAGTGGCTACTTTGGCAAAGAATGCTCAGGAAAGGATTCCAAAAGGCAGGAGTGCAGGTAAGGATTTCAGAAGACTCTGTTCCTCCAATAGATATATGAAGAAAACAATTGCTTCCAGTACTGTGGGACTTATAGCATATATACTATGGTGATCAAATTAAAACACTCGCTACTGATGGAGAAATCTGCTTAAGAAGGGAAGGAAAGATAACCACTACACTGACAGGGAGGAGAAGGAGAGAGTTCAGCGACAGGGTCAAACGAAATGGGTACTACCCCAGTACAAGATTAAGAGGAATGGGCAGGAGCTTGAAAGAACTATGAGTCCCTTGAGCTGTCATGGGTTGATATAGTGTAAGCCCAAGGCCATTCAGCCAGATGTGGTCAGTTGGTCCAAGGGTTAGTGGATAGGAGAAGTATCTCAGGAAATATGACTAAACAATGATTCTCACTGAACAGCAGGGAACACACAAAAGAAATGGAGGGAGATTTGAAGATATTAGAAAAGTTTATTCAAGAGGGGGAGGCTTGAGGAAGAGAAGAGAGTGAAGTACTTTTCTGCCTTCCTCTACATTACAGTCTTTTCAAGTTTCCTACCTTACTGCAATACCCAACATTTGATTACTCCAGGCTTTCTCTTATCCTCACCTTTCGATTCCTATTATACCAACTGGCTTACACTCCTCCCTCTCTTCAGATACATAATCTATTGAACAACATTCTCCTGACAGACAACAGTACTAGAAATAATCACTGAAAGCCACTTTCACTAAATTGCAACAAAAGCTTTTTTGGCTGGGGGCGAGTCCCCCGGCAGCCTATAACTAATATATACCAAGGTCACACAATAGGTAGGAAAGGGCAACCATTACTGTTTGACACCGCTAACATATATATATATATATATATATATATATATATATATATATATATATATATATATATATACATACATATATACCAAGGTCACACAATAGGGAGGAAAGGACAACCACTACTGTTTGTTGAAATGGCTTTCTGCAGAATCTCCTCATGCTGCTGTCAGTTGGTGAAACAGCAGTTGACCAGTCTTCACGTTTCTCCTCTCCTCGTTTGCATCCATGCCTTTATTCACAGCATCTCTATTTCTATTCCCTTACTTTCTCCCTCCATATTAACACTATAAAATGATTTAATGCTTCTTGTCCACCTTCTTTCTAACAGCCTGCATTACCTAACCTCCTATCACTCACTCTTCCCTCTCAACCAAGGGTCTAGCAAACTTATTTGTATAGACTAATAGTTTGTATAGACTAATAATAGACTGTATAGTCTTTCCTTTATACTTGCTCAAAACATCAGCTCCATAACACGATCCTTGTAGAATTCTAAACTTGTAGACCTCAAGAAATGCTGTTATAAAAACAAGTCCATTGACCCCACCCCTCAAATATTGCCAATTGCTATTAAAACTAAAATTCACAAAACATACTGCAAAAAAAAAACTCATCTACCACTTCTTTTGCCCATTTCCCTCAGCATTTCATCTCAACTATTTCCCTATACTTTAGCGAGGACATTCATCGAATCTGACGTTCCATTAAGTACAGATTCAATACATCTATAGATGCACCTCCTAACAGTACTAAATACTACTTCGCATACTACTATTCTCATAACCCTTTAATATCCACAGTCTTTTCAACAAACTTCCAGAATTTCTATGTTTGAAACACTACACACTCTCCTGACATAATTTCAGCCACTGAAAGATGGGTCACACCTGAAATCGAAGATGATACAAGATTAGCCCACGTGTACAGCATCGGCGGAGCAGACTGCACAAGAAAAAAGGATGGGGGAGCTGCAATTACTATTCCAGTCTACTACATATCTGGCTTGTCTTACAAAAATATTCCTGTTTAACAATGCTGAGCTCCTAATCAGTTATTTTTATTTATATAACATGCGTTTACCAAAAAGTCCAACTGGGATATCCCATTTTCAGCAGAGGCCAAGAAATTATGGTTACAGGTAAATAATGTTATTAAAAATCCTAATACAGAAGAATGGCATCCTAAAGTAAAAATTCAGCTTTGGTGTGAACCTGTACATATATACTGCAAATATATTTGGACAGGCATTAGAAGCTGAAAAAGAGTGTTGTCGATAGATAAAGTATTCATAAATTCCAGCTCATGCAAATGACATTAAACACACTTCAGTACATTGTTTGGAACAGAGATGACTAGATAATATATCCTAGGCAAAATATATTTGATCTTTGACTAAGAAATAGATTTTACTAATTTCTTCTGTCTGAGCATTGACAAAGTATGCAGATGGTGGAAGGAGGGAGGGACTGGTTCAGCCTAGGGTACTGCAAGAGCAGAGTCATATTTTATTTAGGTAGTTTTAGTAGTTGTCTGAAGTTGAAGAGGTTAGAAGTAGATCTAATTTGCACAAGGACAGAATTCCATTTTTAGTAGCAGTTTCAGTAGAAACATGACCAGAGGATATGTGGGGTTTATATAACGTGAGATGATGTTCCTTAGATTGAAGTAGTCTATTAGGGTGATCGGAATAAAGAAAAGAATAAAGGTAGGGCAGTCATTGGCTTTGAGCATAATGTTGTGTCTGGACCCTCCATGTCAACCACATTCCTGAAATTCTGTACATACTCTATAACAGGCTCTTAGTGATAATAACCTTCATTGTTCCAGTTATCAAAACTTGTATATAAATAGCTCAAATGACAAAACATCTGGGGTTTATTGGGGCATCTCCATGTCTGCGAACAGGAGGAAGAAGAGGCACTTCCTCTGCTTCCACTTAAACTGGTCCCCAAATTGTGTTAGCATACTCTTAGGTTTAGAGTTAAAGACCTTCACCTAGCCATTTGTTGGTGGATGGCTAGGTGCAGTTTTTAACATTTTTACTGCACAGCTATTCTACAAACTGATAAGCAAGTCTGTAATAAAGTTTGTCCATCTGTCATCAGTAATTTCTGGGGGAAATCTGCCATGTTGAAAATTTTTAAAATAATTTTTTTCTATCTTCTCTACCTCAACAAAGGAGCGAACCGCCACCTCAGGGTACCAAAATGTATCACCACAATGATATACTTTTCATCTGTGTTGCTTGGGGTAATAAGAAATCTTATACTATCCATGTTTACCCCCTGACATGGCTCTTCAGTAACAGGCAATGGTAAAAAAGCAGTCTTACATTCCTTTCCTGTCTTGCCACCTTTTTGATGGTACTTGCTTGGCATACAGTAACCTGTTAAGTGTTCTGCAATATCAGGTTAATAACATTTATGATAAGTCTCGTCTTTATATGATTTATGCTTAGATTGCCTGAAAAAGGAATATCACAGTGCCAGAAGCCGCCACTTGGGACTACAGACTGTGTATTACTTCTCCCTCTAGTCTTCAGCCAGGCGTCTGTTTCTGTCCAGTAACCCCTAGTCTCACCATACAGACTCCTTCTGCCATTGAGAGTCATAAACCACCTTGACTATCTTCCTCATATTTTGTAAAATAGGATCCAAGACTTCTGTCACATTTCTGTCCTAGTGATCTACCCAGGTCTCTTCCGCAGGAATTCTACTATCCTTTGACAACTGTGGATCATGTTTAGTCCACTATTCTTTCCCCTGAAATAGTCCCCTTTTAAGGAAGCCCCATACATTTTGTCACCATATTCTCTGGGTCATGCATTGCTGCTGTTATCTAGCTCACTCCCCGAGCTACCACTTCACCAGCCTCTATTAGAGTTGTGGACACTTCCCAGGTTTCCCGCTTATGCTTCCATCATGAACATGTCTCTGTAGCTGTCTGTGTGTTACTGCATGTACATAAAGTTCTCTATTATCAAAGTCATTTTTGAAGAAGCCAATTACAGGGATATCATCAAAAACTGCCACCTTCTTGTCTATTTGGTCTCCTTCCCAGTCTAAATGAATGCAGCCATCACCACCTGAGGTGATCTCTCACCAAAAGCACTAACTAGAGTGGACTGCAAAGACATGTAATACTCCTCTTGTTTAACAATTGCAAGTTTAACATTATTTATGTCTGATGCTTTATGTTTTGCAGCAATAGTTTCTCTGCATTCTGTCAGGTTAAGATACAGGCCCTTGTGATGGTGCGGAGCAACAGTATATCAGAACTGTATGGGTATCACTTGATTACTCTGGAAACATCTAACTCTAGGATACCAGTGTGCATTGGAACAACTAACTTCAACCTTTGCCTGGGGAACATGGCATGATGTTTTATACTGCTCCCATGGTTTTCCTTATACTGATGTGTAGTGCTAAGTAAACCTCTATTCAGTAGTTGTGCTCAGTTTGCTGAATAGAATTCATCCTTTTACCCATCTTTTAATCTGAGACACACTCCTAGTCTGTCAATCAAATCCTCAAATCCTCAAGCAAAGTAATCCCTCCTTGCCCCCTAATCAGAAGGTCTCTCAACATTTCAAGTGCTGTGACTTAACAGCCACTCACCCAGCTATGAAAATAAATGTGTGCTTCTGCAATGAATCCAATGACACTATCCTTTAATTTTCATCTGTGTTCTCCAAATGTTATTCTATAGGCTTCACATGTCAGCTTAAAGTATTTAAAAGTACACACTTCACCTGGGAGCAGAAGTGGTAAAAACCTCACATATTGCCCTTTTTCAATTTGGTTCTAATAACATGCTCTTAAATTTTATAATAAAACTATCAAAGTCACCCCATGGTTTACACTCTGGAAGTAATTTAATACTGGTATTTGCATCCAGGGCTGAGTTTTCCCCTCTGTTACTCCCAAGTACTTGGTGAAGGGACATGAGTTGCCGCTCTCTCTATTTGACCACTGTCTCTCTCTCTCTCTCTCTCTCTATATATATATATATATATATATATATATATATATATATATATATATCTCGCTCTCTCCCAGTGGCTTCCTGGTGATGCTCCTTCTGGCTTTCTTCATGCTCTTTCTCCCATTTAAAGGTCCATACAGTATTATGTAATATATTCTCAAGAAAAAGTTAAAAAAATCAGGATCTGTATATAAATGATCACCTCAGTAGTTATGTGGCATAGATAATAGTCAAACAGTACTAGGCATACCATATCCCCTAATAACCGTTGCAAGCTTAACTTAAGTTGAGGCTAAGTTTCAAGCCCCATACACTGTAGAAATCATTATTAGAGTATCTACTGTCAGTCTGTTAACTGGACACAGTCATCAGTTGTTAAAAAATAAGGAACAGGCTGATCACATGAAAAAATAATTGGTTTATCTGTAAACGAGAACTGCCAGTCCTACCGAAACTCCATCATAAACATTTCATTACTCCTTGTAAATAATTGTTAAAAGATAGTGCCTGTGGTAAGTGTGCAGAAATAATACATATTTATATCCAGCTTTAATGTGCTTTTTTATATAATTTTCATTGTCTCCTCAGCTAATGGGTTTGGATCCGATACCTCAGATCCAACATGGCCTTTGTAAAAGCTCGTGGCAACCTGGAACTCTCGAGCTTCAACGTTACCCGCAAGGCACCAACCCCCCAAGTACCTCAGATCTCGTTTGCTGCTTGAAAGCAAAAGATGTGGTTGCCAGTTACTCTTGAGCAGCTAAATGATATTTTCATATAAAAATCTTTATAAGTTTTTAAAAATCTTGATTGTTCTTCTCCCTTGCCTGTTGTTTACCTTTTCATACATTTTCATACTCTACTAAATACTGTTGATAGTATTTTTCTTTTCATACTACAACTGGTGTAATTCTTAAATACCATTGTTGGCATCCCTTTTCTAATTGACTTTTATCTGTTTAAAAATGGTTCCTTCCTCTGTCATTAGCTCTTTTGGCTATGTAAAATATATTTTTGATTACTTGATTTGTTTTTCCATTGAAGATTGTCCAGCTCTGAGGACACAGGATGCAGAGTTTTTCCTTTGGTTTTCTTGTCTCCTGTCACACTATACTTTGTTGGGGTCCTTTCTGGTTGCTGGCCAGCCTTTGATGGTCTATGCTTCCAGGACTGGTGCTTGTTGGTTGCGATGTTTCTTCTTGTCTAACCTGATCATCATATGCATTTGGCTTGCCTTGTTCCTGGTGTTATAGCATTTGTTTTCTACCTCAGTTTTCTTGGTGAGACAGTATGGTACTCACCAAAGGTATTTTTTTAATGTCCCATTCTGACATGAGGTGGCTTCCTGGTCAGATGCTAATATCCATTGCTTCATTATTTTCTGCAGCACTGGACTACTGCTCCTTGGACCCATATTGGAAATTGATTCATTCCCTAGCTGTAAATGAAAAGAATATACACTTGCTCATTGGAAATGTTTATATACTTTCCTTGAATGACCTTTTCTTGGGAATGTATGTTGCGGACATGTCTCTCAAGATGTACAGATTTCTTGGAGTGTCCAGATGTTGACGTCATGCTTTTGGTCTGTTTTTTAATAAAAATGTTTTTTCTGTGCAATTGGTGGTATGTTATTGGAGAGTGAAGTTCAGAGATGGGACGGACATTTGGGTTTTGAACTTCATATTCATCAAAGAATTTTGCTAATGCAAAACCTGTTAGTCTGTCAACTTCTTAAGTTGTAAGAGCAATATTTGAAAAATTGTCCAGTTTTTGTTTAAGATGGGAAGGCCCTATCTGCTGTGAACATATGCTTTTCCACCCCTCGAAGATCCTTTTCGAGGAATCAACATGGTGGTGGCAAAATGTGGTTCAAAAAGTCACAAGGACCTTTCCAGGATACATGTGTAGGAGGTTCCCCCTGGGGGCAGAGGGAGGGAACTCCAATGGTAAACAATATCCTCGCAGCAGAGGTGCCCCCCCAGAACCAAGGGTCCAGGGATTCATTCTTTGGCAGACCCTTTCAGCGCTCGTGAAAGGAGGCCTGATTGTTCCCCTCTAGAAGCAATTGGGTGTCATTTTTACCTGCACCAGAGAGCCTTGCTAGAGATAAAAACAGATACTTGGGTGCAGAGTCATTTCCAGAGGCTATATTATACAATTTTCTCTTCCTTCTTCCCATTCAAGAAAAATCTCTGCTGTTCCACCCAGTCAGAGGGAACAAGCAGCAATTCAAATACAAAAGCTGCTAGAAAAAAAGAATCACCCAAGAGGTCCACTCAGACCAGATAGAATCCAGAACTTACTCAACATTTTTTAGTGCCAAAGAAAACAGGGGACTAGAGGTCAGTTTAGGATTGGAGCAACTTAAGCAAGTCCATTCAAATAAAAAAAGAAATTCCGGATGGTCATGGTTCAGTCCATTCTTCCATTTTTGGAAAAGGATGACTGGATGTGCTCAGTAAACCTTCAGAATGCATACTATCACATAAAAATGAACAGACATTCCAGAAGGTTCTCACCAAAGACCCCAGAGGGTTTACCAAGTGCATAGCAGTAGTAGCAACTAACTTGAGACTACAGGGATTCTGGGTGTTTCAATAGCTAGATCACAGGCTCATCTCCGACTGAACCAGGCATCAGCATATGATGGCAAGAGAAAAGGTTCTCCATACAGGTAGTCTTCTGGGTATAACCATAGACTATGAAAAATCTCATTTAGAACCAACACAAAACATAGAGTTCATTGGAGCACTACTCAATACACAATTGACCATATCCTCACTTCCTTTATCAAGAGTTCCGACAATAAGATTACAAGTAAAAAAAAAAGATAGTTCACAGTACCAACATTGCAGCCCATTTGGTCCTTTAGGTTCTGGGATCAATGGTAGCAGCAATAACTCTTGTACCATTGGCCAGATTTTATATGAGAACTCTTCAAAGGATGTTTGCCTCACAATGGTCATTACATCATCATCCCATGTCCACTCCAACACAAATCACCAACATATGCAAGAGCGATCTCAAGTGGTGGATTCAGTCAGACCAAGTTCTACAAGGCTGTTTTTTCATTTCCCCTCAACCCAAGGCCATAGTGACTACGGATGTTTCCCAGCTGGGGTGAGGGTGGCATTACCTGGGAAAGACAGTCCAAGGCATATGGTCCCCCAAAGAGGCCAATTTGCATAATAGTGTTCTAGAGATGACAGCAATGCTATTAGCATTGCATGCCTTTCAGAATAGTCTCCTTTTAGGTGTGATTGCGATTTAAACAGACATGTCAGTAGTCTGGTACATCAACAAACAGGGAGGAACCAGATCTTACCCTCTGTGTTGAGAAGCACTCAAGTTGTGGCAATGGGCAATCTCATCCAACCGCTTTCTTATAGCAATGCACATTCCAGGGAAGTCCAGTGTGATAGCAGCCAAACTGCACAGGTGCATTCTTCTACCTCATAAATGGTCCCTCAACAACAGAGTAACGGAAGTGTTTTTCCAGCAGAGGGCCAGCCTTGATGTGACCTTTTCACATACTCCTAAACAACAAATGTAACAGTTACTTTTCCCTAACCCCCCCACAGGGGAACCACAGAGGGATGCTCTACTTCATGATGCCCCCCCCAGTCTGCTTTATGCCTATTCACCAATCCCATTGATCCCCAAATTCTTACAGAAAGCTGCCATATTGAAGAACAAAGTCATCCTTGTTGCACCTTATTGGCCTTGACATATTTAGTTCCCCTTCCTTTGGCCTCATTTACTACACCAGCCTTGCATTCTTGATCTGACTCCAGGCCTCCTTTCTCATGCGACAGGCATGATCCACCCAGATATAACAAACCTCAAGCTGATAGCTCGGTTTCCCCAATTCCATTGATAGCCAGATAACCTATGCTTCTTCTCCTGTCCAAAAGATATTGTTATCCTCCCTTGAACCCTCTACAAGGAAACTATATGCTAACAAATGAAAAAGATCTATCTTTTGGGTTCTTAAAAATCATATTGACCCATTCTCTGCTCCCGTACATAACATTCCGGAATTTTTAACCTTTCTTTTTAATGAAGAAGCTAGTTCATCTACAGTTAATGTGCAGCTACGAGCAATTTCTAATTTTCATGTTGGATTTGATGGTTCTTCACTTGCTACTCATAAGCTTTGCAAGGCTTCTTTTTTTAAGAGGTACTGTTATTGGTACCTCCTTTTAAAGACCCTTCCTCTCCATGGGATCTCAATATGGTACTGTAAACCCTAATACACTCCCCTTTTGAACTCGCAGATAAGTGTGATCTTAAATATCTTACTTGGGAAAACCTTATTTTTGGTGGCCATTACTTCAGGTAGGCAAATTTCTGAAATTCAGACCTTATCCTCAAAAATCCTCAAAAATGACATATCTGATCTTTCATAAGGATAGAGTTACACTACAAACCACTACAAACAACTACATCCTTCCTTACTAAGGTGGTGTCTGGATTTAACATCAACCAGTCTATTAATTTACCAGTACATGCAAACAAAGGAGAATATTTACTTCATTTGCTAGATGTCCACAGGCAATTACGTTTTTACTTACATAGAACAAAAGATATCAGCACTACCGATCAATTATTTGTTTCTTATGCAGATGTAAAGTTGGGCAATTCAATAACCAAAGTAACTTTAGCCAGGTGGCTTACTGACGGCATCTCTTTTATTTATAACAAATTGGGTTTCACTCAAACAAAACAATTTTGGGCTAACTCAACCAGATCCAGGGCAACTTCCACAGTTTTTCAAGCATGTCAAGAGCTTCCATGGATGACATATGCGCAGCAGTAACTTGGGCTTATACCCATACCTTTATTACCTATTACAAACTGGACATGATATGCACAGGTAGAGCAGCATTTGGCTCAATGGTGTTCGGAAATATCCTTCCTTAAGTCCACCCTGGATCTAAGGGAGTTGGGTACTCTGTCCCCTTAGTTGAGGATAGAATGAAAATTGACAACATCAGATAAAGAAGTTATGTACTTACCATAACATTCTATCTGTGTTGTCCATTTTCATTCTTCCTTAACTCTGCACCCACCAACCCCCCATCCTCGAAGGCTCCTAGAAGAGAGAGCAATTACAGAATACGACTAGTCTATAAATAATGGTGCTCCAGATATATTTCCAGTATTTATCTCTTATCTGTATATGTGTATGTTTATATACATGATTTCCCTTTTTGCTATAGTGAGTAAATAAGATCTGAGATACTTGGGGTGGTGTATTGTGGGCAAGGGAGAAGCTTGAGAGTTCCAGGTTGCCATAAGCTTTTGCAATGGCTGAGTTGGATATGAGGGATCAGATCCAAAACCATTAGTTGAGGAAGAATGAAAATGGACAACACAGATGGAATATTATGGTAAGTACATAACTTCTTTTTCTGCATATCTTGTTTATTGTCTGAGGTTCTGTTCAAGTACATTAACCTTAAGTGCTAAACATATTCCTCAAATTGCTGTACTCACTAGATGAATTTAATTTCATGGCATATCAACTACTAAAGCCACTATGAATGTTGTCTTTCATAGACTCTATATTTCCATCAACATATTAAAACATGCTAGAAATAGCACTTTGCAAATGATTTCCTCAGAATCTCGTGTACCTGTGGATTGATTTGACAGAGTGCAGCTGCAGTCACTTTCTACACATTACTGCATATAGTGAAAGAAGAAAAAGAAGGACTTATAGTAGAAAAAAATGCACTGTTGTGTTAGGGGGTCATTATGGCAAAAGTAATAATAATAATAATAATAATAATAATAATAATAACATGCTCAGCCAGTAACTGATCATGAGTGAGGTGTATATGCACAAGTGTACATTCTGACTAACACTCTCTAGGGTCATGCACTGCAACCAGATGATACGTAATTCCATTCTATTTAAGACACAAAATAAAACTCGTTTTTAATGATTTGCCCCTATGTCTTAAAAATTGTGTACAAACATCATGCTTCATTGCCAAAGATGGAAGAAGCCCTGTCTGTTGTACCTGACAAATGGGTTTGGTTAGCAAATAGCAGGCTGGGCACTGACAGGAGGAAGCTTGGGAGAAGTTGGGGCAAGAGCAGTAAACAATGATTCTGGGGACAGTAGGGGCTGTGGATATGTCCATGAAGAGGACCCAGACAACTACTTTTGAAATACTCAGCGCACCACTTACTAAGGGCTGCATATAAGGAAGCACGCATGATCTATTTGTGGCAAGCATTCAAAGAAACCATGATAACTGGGGGGGGTGGATCAGACAAAATAAAAAAAGACCCAGCCTTCACAGTGGGTGAAAAGTCTGTGCACCACACATGACACTTAGCTCACAAAGGATTGATGATTACAAGAAAGGGTCAGTTGGCTTCCTGAAGGGGAGGGCTCAGGTTATTGCTAAGATGATCACCCCCCACAAATAATTAATTAAATAAATACAAGTTATTACCACATTGTAATGCAACTTATTGCTCAGCAGTTACAACTATGTCCTAGTTATATTATAGTCCCAACAAATGCTAACTGCAAATGTTTAAGTCAACATATCTAGATGACAACAATGTATACAGTTCAACATAATAATGCCACAGTTTGTTATAAAACTGAAGTCATGCTGTGGGAAGAAACTATTCATTATTTCCATATAATAAAATATTAACATTTTTGCATTTTTTTATTTTAACTTGTTTATTTTTTAACTGGACAAGCTCTTCATAGACTGTATTTGGCCGCAACCCAGCCTGCAAGCACAAAAGTAAACATACCTTCTAGGGACAGTTTATTCTAGCCAGTAATCCAATACATTCTGGAATGTGAGAAGAAGCCAGTGTACCCAGAGAAGGCCTTCACAGACACACAGATAACATGCATACTCATCATCTATAATGATTGGAGGTCAGGAATGAACCCTGCACCTCTAAGCCAGAGAAAGTATTCTCTGAGCCATGAGCCACCTTGCCATCTGTATTCTTAAAAAAAGGGGGAAGGGTGCAGGTGCAAAGTGCTGTCTTAAAATACTAATTCGCTGCTCTAAAATTATATAAATGATATAACCCAACTAAACATTCTTTGTAACCTCATACTTTGTTAAAACATCATCTCTGAGACTCTTTAAATCATGCTCATTCTTGTAGTACAATGTCAAATTCATTGAAGTATTTCCAAATTGCCAGACATTCTGACTACAGGTAGCAGAAATTAGGCAGAAAATTGCATTGCTACAGGCATTTAAAGCAGCTGTTCTGGTGCTTTAAAAATTAAACTCTTTTTTTATTTTTTATTTATTTTTACAAAAGGAAATGTTTTTTTTTTCTTCTAGCAAGTTCTGTTAATACTGTAGCATCTCAACATATACATATGGAAGGCACTGGAGCCTGTGCAGGCTGCCTTGAATTTTGTTCAAAGTAAATTCCTCAGCTTTGTCCAAAATGCAGGCAAACTTGTGCAACTTAATGAATTTAGATAAACTGAAACAGAAATGTAAGCTATGTCACTGCAACATGTGAGTGTGAATTTTAGGAAATACAAAATTTTTGTAATTTAGAAGGTTTCTCTGTTGCCTTATAAGGCTGATCTGCTGGTAACATCAAAGGCCTTGGAATTTTCTGATACTGCCATGGGTGAAAGGAATTCATTGTGCATATTAAGAAGGTTTAGACAATTACAGAAATGGCACACAAAAGGGAAACAATTATGATGGTGAGTTCACGTCTCATATGACTTGTTTTTCAAACTTGGTGATAAACCTAGCATACCATGGTGGTGCAATTTGTATTAGAGAATGTGCTACATCAGTTAAGAGCTAAAGCACATTTTCTATATGAATAAATCTGCTGTTACCAACTACTATCACATTTAATAACGGTGCTGTATATTTATTAGTGTCTGAAAAAAAAAACAAGGTTTAAGGAACAGAATACATTGTCAGCAACTAATAAACACATACGCAGAAACACACACACACACACACACACACACACACACACACACACACACACACACACACACACACACACACACACACACACACACACACACACACACACACACACACACAGAAAATTAAATAATTTGCATAGCTGCTGTACTTCTAAAACAGGCAGGCATTTTGCACAAACAGGAAGCAGCATACTCATTACCCCAATGGGCAGCAATATGATTTAGCGGTAAGTTCATTTCAAAACTTATTAGCCTGTGGTTCAGTATTGACCTTTATTCCTTGTCTGTGTGGAGTTTTGCATGTTCGCTGTCTGCTCACCTGAGTATTCTGCAAGTATTGTTTTCCTCACAAAAACATGGTTGATGATTGGCCATGCTAAGCTATACATTTTTTATTTACCTCCACAAACTTGAGACTGGGATTTTGGCAGAAGAGGATTAGTGAAGGACTGCTTCGCTAACCAAGTCAACAAATAAATCATCTTAAACTAAAATATATGTTACCTGTCAGAGTACTGCGACAATGCATTCAGGAGTAGCCCACCCATGAAATGACTATGATTAATTTTAATTTTTATTTTTAGTAGAATCCTTTACTCAATACACAGCCCTGAGAGTAGAAAGAAAGAACTAGTAAAATGTTAAAACTATATGCATAACTAGTTAGAAGAAACACCTGGCAGATATCTTATTCCAGGTAGAATAGGGAAATGCAAATATAAAAATAGTAATTATTCATTATGGAACACTTTATATTTAGAGATACTAAAAACAGTACTAATGGTAGCCACTACGAACACGAGAAATGTGCTTATTTTTTAATGGAAAATTTGATATGTAGTTGCTAAGACAATGCCATAAATACAGAGCTGGGTTAGAAATCTCATGATCTTTACTTAAGTACTGTTTAGCTGAACCGTTCTGCCTCTTTTAAAAGCAAAGCTGCCAACTTTCACTCCGCGTACAGATACATGCAAGAAGAAGCATGTTCTGGCAGTTGCTAAACTTTAACCATGAGTACACACACTTCAAAGAGGCTAGGCTGTTTCCTTAATGCAGCCTCTCCCAGACAAGAAAGCAACTTAATTTTAATTGTGACCCCTCTGTCTTATAGCCTGTAATAAGAAATAAAACAGCAGTCAAGTGCTATTTGTACTTTTAACCACATGGTGGCACTATAGTACATAAGAAAGTTTTTGAAAGAGCTTGATTGGCAACAAAGAAAAAAAATGTTAAAATGCCATAAATCTACCAACCATACAATGTTTATGTGATACACACACCACACATATATATATGCATGCGCTCGCTCACACACTCACACACACACACACACACACACACACACACACACACACACAAAATGTATACATATATACATGTGGTATGCTTCTGTGAATCATCTATGTATGTATATGTATATTATACATACATACATACATACATGTGTATATATACCCCTGAAACACACACACACACACACACACACACACACACACACACACACACACACACACACACACACACACACACACGTGTGGATTTACTATTAATAGTTGATCCATGCAAATGACAACATGCTTGATGTCAACAAAAACACATCAACATGCTATGGAGCATACTCCGAGGCTAATCCTTGGAACATGCAAAAGAAAATAAAGTGTTTTGTTGCAAACGGATAAGCAGCCCAGCAACCCCAACTAATTGTATAAACTATCTCCGAACTTGCACACTTCTAAGGAAAAGGGCAGATCTGCTTACTCTGGGGAATGTTGATCTAGCACATCTGTTAAACATCTGTATATAATGCCCAACGTGGTTCATCAATGGAAAGATCAGCATAAGTCATTTTTAAGGGGGGGAAGATCATTTTTCCAATATTTGTCTCCTTCAGAGGCTTACAGTTGCTGAACAAATTTTGAACTTGACGCAATTTATTTAAATGTGAGAAATCTTTGTCACGATATCGGGGTAAATCTTTTTCTTTTATTTCTTTTTTGTTCAGTCGGAGAATCTGTAACATTGATTACATTAGTAATCTAATCTAGTAGTAAGCAAAAATGGGTCCTCTGTTAGACATTATACTTTAAAAGTTGCATCTGAGGCATACAGCTTTATTCTGCACTTGTATTCTATCCTCCTGTGTATAGTCTTATGATAAATATAGAAGCAAGTGTGACATCTGCAGAGCTACAAATACACAGTTGTTACCCTCTGTTTGTGTGTGTAAACTTCCTGTGTAATGCAATCAAGCAATATGCTTTATGTTTCATTAGCAAGCCCATTTGTAAAGCAATGTTCAAGAACATGCATAAAATTATGTTTTGGAAAACAACTGAGAGCACTAGTGACAGGCAATCAGTTGTATAAACATGCATGTTATCCAACTTTTACACTGCAAAATAACATTTCTAAGTTGTAAAAAGGCAGGTTAAAAGAGCACATCTATCATCTATTTTAAGTCATAATCAGAGGCAAAAAGGAAAAAGGAAACTAAACAAAGTGAAACTCTATATGTTCAGATTGATACAATGTGCACAATAAAACAAAAGACTCATATTAGCAGTGAGTTGTATTGCTACAAATGAAAGGTATTTGTACATGTTCAGTTTGAAAGAAAAATGATAAGACAGGTTCTATGCAGATTTATTAATTAAATAACTAATTCCCATCCATCCACAATCCCTTTTTCCCATTATTTTGTACATGAGGTCAGGGCGTTATTTATAGGTTCATAGGTAGGTACTAGGCTATCGGCCCTAGGGCCTATATAAGCCTAGCCAAAAAAGTTCCCTGGTTTTCACCACCCAAGAAAATGATTTAATTAGAAAAAAAGAAAAGCATTTCAGCATTGAGAATCAACTAGAGCCAATGTTCACACTGTTAGGTAGCTAGCACTACCATGGATGTTCTTGTGTACCCTGCGTACATATACATGTTTGCACCTATGGCTGATTTATAGTTCCACTTACTGCATGTCTTTGGAAGGTGGTAGGAAACTGGAGCATCCAGTGATAATTACTGTGAACACTGGAGGTACATGCAAATTCTGCATAGAAAGTATCCCAGCTGAAAACTGAACCAGAGAACCTCTTGCTGTGAGGCAACAACACTACCTGCAGCACCACTGTACTACTGTACTATCATTATTTCACTTCCTCAGCCCTTTTAATTAGTAAGTCATGGCTCTTTTAAGTGGAGATCTGGAGAGAAATCTGCATGAGAAGCTCTGGAAGAAATTAGAACATCTGAAGAAAACTCATGCAGACACGCAGCATAATGACTAAATAGAAGCTGCTAATTACCCATCATGAAAATATTTATCATGCAGGCTTCACAGAAATTGTTAGTGCTCAAGAAACCCTTAACAGTTAGAATAATACAAGTCTTATTTGTCCATATGTGCAACCACACATTAGAGCTTTACCACACAGAAGCCACTGCATTTTAGACTTAGAAAGAAAGTGGGTATTTGATTTCTGGGTGCATTAGTGCGGGCTCATAGTCTTGATTTCTTCTGACAGCACCCAGACAAAGGCAGCAGAGGTGCAGAAGTACTTATTACAGCACAAGGAAGAAGCCCATCAGTGTATTCACTACTTTGCTTGCACGTGAGCTCCTTTTGCATGCCACATGCCATTAAATTGACGTCTGCTGCTTGCAACTTGTGCCAAAATACACTGTATTTGGCAGTCTGCCAATTAATTAATAAGTAAATAAATAATTATATAGCAATTAACTAGAAAGAAATTGCAAAGGAGTGCATGTTAAGAAAAGGAAAAGCAATCTTGGATAAGATTGAAAGCATACAATTTATGAAATGAATCTGCATTAGAAATACAATTTACATAGTATGTGATATGAAGAAGAAACAGTTTAAGATGATATAGAGACTGTATGGTAGAAGCAAGGATACAGTGTAAATCAATGCATTTCAGTATTTCTGAGGGTAGCAGAAGCTGTTAATACG
The DNA here is from genome assembly GCF_019279795.1 of Protopterus annectens. Lineage (NCBI taxonomy): Eukaryota > Metazoa > Chordata > Ceratodontiformes > Protopteridae > Protopterus > Protopterus annectens. The sequence continues at coordinate 1,425,830,624 of NC_056741.1, forward strand.
TTCAAGGACACCTGTTTATTGTGAGAGCTGTGATTTCATAATAATTCTATAATAATTTCATATTTATAAATTGCATATTATAATGGCAGAAAGAATGTAAGGAAGGAGCACAAATGCTTTTTTTTTGTCATTAACAGCAAAGGAAGTTGTATCATTTGACAAAGGTTTTATGACTGGAGATAATCTCCCCAACCCAAATACTCGAATAGAACAGCTGCTTACTGTTTCTATATTTAATTTATTTACTGCAGTACTGCAGTATGTAGAAGTACTTTTCCACATCTGCAGGTGTTTCTCTTTTCTGTTTGGCCATCTGACTGCAAACTTCATATATTTAAATAAGGGGTATAGGGGGCAAAGCCTCCCACATGGGGGCAAGACTGCAAGGGCTGTTTGGCTGCCTACTAAAAGCATTCTTTTCATGTTGTCACCCACATTTTTGGTGGGTGTGCTGTATGACAACATTGACTGTACAGTCAGTGTGTTCTATGCCAGTTCATTGCACAAGATCCTAATAATAACATAACTGATAACATTGGAAGTGTTGAATTAAAACACGGACTGGCATTCATAGCCTAGAGCTGCTCCCTGTGCAGGTTAATGTTTCACGAGAGAGAAATCAGACATCCAGCAAAGGACTACATAACTAAACAGAAGCGTGATGTTAATCTGAGAAGAAGCATTTGACTGTCATATGACTGAAGCAGTGCTGCAGTCGGGTGTATTACCGACATGATGGATATCACAGAAAAGGCAGGCTAAGATGTTTGAGTCAATCCATGTTCATATACACAACGTATCTCTGCTTAGCTGAATCTCTTGGTCATTTAGTGCAAGAATGCTGGTGTAGTGTCCACCACATAGACCACCATGAGTGTGCAAAGCACCAGCCCCTGTTCATCATACAAAAAATAGCAAGCAAAAGGCAACACACAAGGATAACCATAAAGTATTAAAGGTGGAGGGGATGTAAGGTATGTAAGGTAACCTTCTTTATATATATATATATATATATATATATATATATATATATATATATATATATAGATAAAGTAAGCTAAGGTTGTGTGGTGTCCACAGAATAGAGAGAGAATGGTTGGTAGTAGGACACAGTGGCCAATATAACATCCAGACTCAGACAGACAGGGTCAATAAACACACAAATTTAAATGCACAGTGGATGGATGCAGACATATGAAGGCTGCACAACTAATGATGGGGAGAGTAGGTCAGTGAAGAAGGGATAGAGAATGACACATAAGAGAAGAATAGAGGTAGGGAAACCTCCAGTATAGGGATAGGATAGTATCCTGGTATGGCTGAATGCAAGGCTGGCCCAGAGGGCAGTGAAAACAAGCATCATTAAACTGGTTGGCTACTATAATGGGCTTATGTATTTATTTATTTATTTATTTATTCATTCAATCAGTTTGGCTACTGGTGTATAACAGAGATCCAAATGGACTATTTCAGTCTAAGCATGGACAAATTTAAGTGACAATAGACATGCAAGTTAACACAAAGTATTATAAATACAATTGAATACTGTATAAAGATACCAATGAATCAATAGATAATAAGATACACAAGGAAGAGACAGCAGGAAGGGATGGTTAGAGTAAGGAAGGAGGAGAGTGATATAGTGAAGGGATAGAGCACAACGTTTAAAAGACAGCAAAAGTAAGTTAAGGGCATAGTGACATTAATTATGTGCAATGTTTACAATGTGGAATAGATGTCACATATTCATGTAGGAAAATAATGTGAGAAAGACAAAGGTGCAGACTGTTAGACACACACACACATATATATATATATATATATATATATATATATATATATATATATATATATATATATATATGCATATATATATTTATTTCTGTGTGCAATAATATGTTTAGCCACAAGATGACATGGTAACATGCTTGATGTAATTTCCTGTACTTTTGCAGTGTGTGTTTCATGACATAAAAAAAAAAAAAAAATCACAAAATAATGTACCTCAGTTTAAACTACAGTCAGGCTATAAGCATCTATTTGCTGTGCCTACAGGTTTTCTAACACAGACTGATGAAGGGGGGAATGCCAGATTAGGTTATGCATCCAGATGGAAGCATTTGCAAATTGACTCTGATTTGAGATAATCTTTAAGCTGCGTAGAATAAGAGGTATGATGGGAGGTCTTTATGATTAGTTGGGAGGGAGTCTTAGAGTTTGGGGCCTAGGATGTAGATGGCATGATTTGTGCAATGAAGTCTAGTTGTGGGACATTAAAGAAGTGACCCAGGGTGGTTAAGACTTATTAGATTGTAGATGGAGAGGGTCATCTAAACAGCTGTGAGACTGGGGAAGGACAAGAATGTTCCTTCAGGAGCTTGTAGACTTGGTTGAGCCCATGGTGGCTGAATGGGTGGGACTTCTCTCTTGCTCAACTGCATATGCCACACCCCAGTGTGCTGTATGTTGCCAAGGAAGGCATCCAGTTGCCACTGCACTCTGGAATCCAACAGCCTCTTCAAATAATTTTAGGAAACCATTGCAGTTCCTTCCAGGCCGCTTTAATAAGACGAGCCTTCATTCCCCATTTGAATAGGTGGCCGCAGAGGACTTCAATGATGCTTCCTAGTCACCTTTAGCAAGGAAGTTATCATGCTCTTGCTGAGGGGGCAGTGCTGTAGGTCACTGGTGACCCAGCATCAGACCCATTGTCTGCAAAAAACATAGTAAATATTGCCACATCTCCCCTTGTTATACAGCTGGACTTGCAGAAGTATGATGCAATGAGAAAAAATTGCATAAATATGCTATAAACACATTCATATTTTTAGAGTAGACTGGCATAGATATCATTCCTTCCTTCTGTGACACCCAACCATGTTAAACTGTCATTCCTTCATTGTTCGAAAAAAAAAGTAAGAACTCCTAAGTATAAATATGAAACAAGTAAGACAGCAGAAGAAAGAAAGAATAATTAACCTAAATGCCCATTGTCTCTGTCTTTCCTTAACCTCTACCTCCTACTAAAGAAGCAAATCATGGTGCTGCTTCCTTAGAACATTGTAAAAGTACCAACATGGCTCAGCAGAATGCATGATGCCAGTGACAACACCAACAATCCTGGTAAGATCAGAGCAGGCAGTCACCTTCTGCAAGGGACCATCGTAATGCCTAAAGCATATGCTTCTCAAAGCTCCTGTGTTGAAAGGACATGAAAATCTTACTCTCCCTGGAATGCAGTGCTACATCAGTGCATTTCACTGTGCCTGAAGGAGCCATGGCAACTCATACAGTTCCACTCAAGTGATAAAATGCTTGTAGGCACGCTTGTTAATAACATGTCATGCAATGTAATTCTGCAACATGGAGATACTCCATGTCCCTAGGACTGCACCGTGGTGCTAAGATTTGATATAGCACTGCACGCATGCTGGACACAGGTGTTATGCTTGCTGTAATGTACATTGCAGCAACTCTCAGTTAGTGGCAACAAGTAGGCTAAGTGCCCATCTTTAGCTTGAATCTAACACATCTTTTTGCATAACACTGCTCATTACTATGCAACTGTAGAACAGAGTTTGTTTGTGTCTTTCGGCTTTTCCCGGTTAGGGTTCGCCACAACAGAACTCCGGTCTGCTAATGATTGGCAGTAGATTTTTACTTACCAAGTTGCCATCTCTAATACACAACCTTCAATGAATGTACGCCCATTCACGCATGTCATGAATCGAACTGGACAGCATCTTACTGTGAGGTGACAATGCTACCGCAGCACCACCACCACGGATTAAAGTAAATATTCAGTAGACTTGAAGCTTTACAGAATTATGGAAAGAGTCCTGCTTGATAAAGCACCTCCCCAAGAACAAACCCTGTGGTGGATGCAAGTTCAGCTGAGGCAGGCATTGTGAGATAAGTGTGAACCCAGGACATGGGCATGGTACTGCAGTATCTACAATGGATGGGAGGGGTGATTGTGAACAACAGAAACATGCAGCAGGGGGGGGGTTAAGATACTGGGATTCCACGGCCATATATTGAGCCATACATCGAAGTGTGGCTGATGTATGTGTTTGGGTGTGGCTGTGTGTAGTACTAAATTCTGCTGAAAAAAACAAAAACAACAACAACAACAAAAAATGGGTGCATAAGAGGATGGAAATTGTAGCCTCGGAGACATTAGAAAAATTGGGGCTGAACATAATAGTAACTCCAGCTGATAGATATATAAAACACTGTGGCCATAAGTATGAACAGCTTACAGCATAACGCATACACTCACTGACTGATACATTTCACCCACGTATATGTATTGACGTGACCACCAAAGGTAAGCAATGCTAGAATGAAGCGCTATGACAAGCCCATTGGAAAGGTGCTATAGATAAGCGATAGAGCTGTTAGACACTAATGCATGATCTGGAGGAGACAAAGGCTTAGTAATGCAATAGTCTGTGCAAACAATGAAGCAACTGACTGAGGATGAATGAGGAGCATATTGTCTCACTTGCCAGACAGACGGGAGCAGACCCTCATACCTGGGTAAGGCTTAGATGTTGTTGCTGGCTTGGCATTGACCACCAGTGTATCAGCTGGGGAAGTGTAAGGTTATAAATGTCCACTACACAAAGTGTGGCACAATCCACTACATTTGTAGAGAAGGACTGATCAGGGCCCACTATCATATCTGTCTTTTCAGGAACCTCTGATCTGCAACTGTAATAACTTGCATAATAAGGTACATCTCTCAAAGTACGCTATACATTTATTTTAATGTTTAGTACCATGTATGCCAATGGGGATTATAAGGGCACTTGTGATTGTGTGTGTATGTGTGTGTTTGTGTTTGCATGCGCAAGCGCCTGCATGCAGACAACTGCATCACATATGCTCCTGCTTTCACAAGTTCAACTGAAGAGGAGTCTATCAAAACAAGGCAACGTGAGCCTAATGTCAGCATGGCCCTTCTGGTTGACAAGGTGTATTTACTGTGTAGTATGATTCATGCCACAGAGGCCTATAGGGGCATATGTTTGTGTGGGTAAATAATGGTAACGTGTTCCTCCTTGTCTGATTTCAACAGGCCACCACTTGCTATGATGGCAGCATTCCATTGGCATTATCTCTCAAAATAGTGGCACTTACTGTAACACTGCAGCTTGAACAGTCACCCAGATCGATCATCACAAGGACCCTCTTGGTATATAGAATGAGGACACAGCATCACCAAGTTATGACATATTTTCTACCTGGGAGTCCCTCACAGGCTCCATTCATTCCCCAGTTAACACAGCATCTAAAATGTGCACCACTTTTGAACAGTAAACAGCCATAACTCTGGATAGATATGGCTACAATACTTGAGCTAGAGCAGCACATATGCAGGTCAGTGAGCAAGGCAACTGGAAGTTACCTATATCATTGTAAAGAATTTATTGTGGATTTTGGGACAATCTGCAACATGCACATAGTTACACGGAATGTAGTGGGACAAGCAGCGATGCTGCTGCTGTGTTTGTTAGTGGTAAAGGCTGCCTCCATAGATTCTTCCATGAGACACACTGTGCTTGCCATCAAGTCTGCATACATAGGTCATACCTTCTGTGGACTTGGAAGAGTCTGAATATAGGGAGCATGACCTCAGACCATTCCCAAATCAGATTACATAGACTCTTGATGATAGTGCATCATTGTCACCTGTGGGCAAAAATCCCAACACCCAGAGCGACGGGTGATGACTGTTTGTTGGCAGTAAACTTACCTGGATCAACACATGGACCCATCATTCTACCCCTCCTGTCACTAGTCACACAAAACACTTACACTCCAAGCAAACACAGTAGGCAAAATCAGTGGTCATATCTTGGCACATCAGTGGTCATATCTTGGCAGCTTGACCCCACCACTGAAAAAAATGTGATTCCTGACTCTTCATAACCAGCCCCACTACATGGCTACCATGTACATCTTGCATTACCCGATCCCCATCTCATTGTGTTGAAATTATCTGTCACAGTGAACTCCCACCTGTGCAATTGATGATGAATGTACCTTGCTGTACCCTTAAGATGCAGTTAGAGTAAAGCCTGATGCACAGTGTGGTCAGTTCATGCACTGCCCTGCATAGTCTGGTATGATAATGTATGCATCATTAGCTCTGTGTTGTTTGCATCATGGCTCATACTTTTGGACCAGATACCATATCTTTGACAGTGCTACCATGTGGTGTGCCCACCTCTGCCTCAGCTGTGTTACTGCTGCTGATGCCCCTACATGTGCATCTCCTGACTCTCCATCCTGCCTTTTTTGCTGCTAATACAATTGCTATGCAAGTTTCTGCCAAGATATTTCCCTAACTCTGTGTCTGTTTGTGCAGTACGATGTTGTGCAGCAGGGCACTGAGAGTAAATATCTGGCTGCAGGTGACTAAACTGTATTGCAGTATCCCTCCTGGTGTGTCTAAGCAATGAAAGCATCCCTTGAATAGATCAGCCATCTACTCAAATACATTACATATGCCTGCATATACATGATAATTAATTTCCTGCATGAACTGAGGGTTCCAGATTAGAATCATCAAGTGGTGTTCTCTGGCATGTTTAACATCACCTACAACACACAAATAACAATATATTATATCCTGTATGCTCCCTGCTTGTGTGGTACCTGTGTGCATTGACCCACCTATCTAGAATGTTTGTGCATGCACTAACCAAATGATTGAGGGGGAAAACTGCTTGTAGTAGGTCAGGCATGTGCCAGATATAGGAAATATGGGAAATGCTCATACAGTCCATGTGAAATATCCTGAGCATTACAGACCACCTGGCAGTTAAGGGAGTGAAGCCTATCAATAAGATGCATCACAGTCCTGGATCCAGTGGGACCTTGATACACATGTGTGTGCAATCTATGGCATCCAAGATCTCAGGTAAATGGGTAATGTCATATAATGCCTGTATGGTGGTAGTTGACAGTAGTATAGCTAGGATGGGTCAAAGGGGGCATCTCCCCTGGGTGAAAGTGTTAAAGGGCACAATCAGTTTTTGGTAATGTTCCATACAAGCTTTTAAATGCTTGTATTGCATATGTGGTCAAGGTCGAGCTCTGTAGTGCTCTGTGTATGGTCTAAATGTAGCAACTGTTTGTTGCAAATGTAGCAAAAAATGTGCTACAGTTCAGTAGAAACAAAGAGTTTTTTGTTGTTGTTTCTATTTTTAAGGCAGATCTGAGTGCTGTAACAATAAATGAAGTATGCAGTTTGCTACAGTTTAAACCATTTTTTTGTTGTTTTTGCTTTTTTAATAACTTAAACCATTTTGTGCTCTGTGTTCCCTATGCATAAACTGTAGCAACTGCTTACTACAAATGTAGCAAGCAGTTTGCTACATTTTTAAGGAAAGAGAAGAACTTCTTTTTTTTTTTTCAGAAATGGGACCTGATTCGCTCCTGCATTTCAGGATCACCATACTGTACACTTTCTGATCCTGATCTGAGGGGACCAGGGGTCAGATGCAGACCTAGCTGGCTTGTTGGATCTGGAATTTCAAGAGTACACAGACTTTTTGGTCTTCAAATGATGTTAAGGGATGCATCAGGGAATGGATCCAGGTGCTGGATGAGACAGATATGCCTCTGGTAGTAGTTCTCTCCTCTACAATCCCAGGGAACCAGACATCTCTTTCATGTGCTGCAGCATTATGTCAAGAACTATTTAAGGATTTGTGAAGATGACACCTGTGACAGCCATAACATGTACCCAGTAGGTTGCTGAAAGTTGCCTGCAACTAAGATGGTTAAAGTGACTCATAGTTTACTATCTACAGAAAAGGTTGCACCGATCACCCCCAGAATTCTAATTATGGGTAACACTGATTAACAAGGCCCCTTACAATCTTGTTGTCTACATTAAAGTAATCCAGAATCCATCAGTCTGAGAGCTGGTGGTAAGTCAGATGTTATTTGCATCCTAACATTATGGGGATGGCTGCAGGGTGCAACATCATGGTACTGGCTCAGACTGCAGCTGATCATGCGGGCTGCTGAACTGTTACTGCTACTAAATCAGGCATTGTCATTGTTACGTACACCACAGTTCTTGGTGTTAAGAATTAGTATGCTCTGCGGTGAAGTATGCCTGTTTTATGCATTAATGGATCAGTCTGCCACTTTAGGTATCATCATTTGCAGAAATTGTGCAGTTCATTAGCATGGAGTTCATCATTTCCATCTCATCATGTGCCCATTAGCATACAGTGAATACTGTGGTATTTTCCTTCTTGCATAACAGCACTGTGTCTTGAAATTACCTATAGCTTGTATGTTGCTGCTATCCACATTAATATGTGCTGAGCAATGTGTTCAACATAATGGACAGGTTTCCTGATGTTGAAGTTGCTTTGAAGTTCCTAAAACAATGAATCAGTGCTAAAAACCAGTATAATCATTCGACAAGTCATGTGAAATATGGAAAATAAGGCTTTTGCATACTCACTTAATCCATAGAGGAAATTAGGACTTACATACCTTTAATTGTGTCTCCACTAAAAAAACTTTTTTTTTTTTTTTTAGAGTTTTAGAGTAACACCTGTCAACTATTAGAGACACACCAGGGTTCCAGGGAATCCCGTTTGAGAATTACTGAAGTAGAGCCATCGTGGACATTGAAGAAGCAGATAATGCAAGTTTATATGCATGGAAAAGGAAGGTGACATACTGCCTGGCATGATTTGGGCACTGTTGACAAGTAGAAAAGCCATGTGAAGGAAGTTGTTTTCAATGGGACATAAGTAGGAGGCATGCAGAAGCACAGCATGTTACAGCACATGAACTACATGTGTACACACCAAGACTGTTTACGCACTGCATGCAGAAGTGGCCATTATAGTCTAACTTGCATTCCAAAAAAGTGTAATCACAAGATGAAGCAATAATTACAACAGGAAGCAAAATGAGATGCCATTTCTTGAACCACCATTCTTTGTGGCATCTTGTTGCAAAGAATGTTTCTTTTTGTTGTTTTTCTTTCACACATTGCTGTTATAGTTGCTATATTGCTATATCTTTATCACCTTCTGTAGAAAAACACCTGCTTAACTAAATTATTTCCTCTCTCCATATTTTGTAAGGAACAATACGGTCTTATAGCTGTTTTATCCTCTCTGCTACAGCTGATTCTATACACTTGTTGTGCCAAATACATGTCTGAAAAAATAGTAAAGCTGAATGCTTACATTTTGGCCATTACTTCAATTTTCTGCAGTTCACAAGTACTGATTTAGTATGAACCCCACTGCCAATCTAATATGATCTTTGAGAAAGAATGACGTTTTATATTTATTTATTGACATTTGTTAACAGTGTTTGTCCAGCTGGGCCAGAGACCCATTTTCAGTGGAGACCCGAGGAGAAAACCTCATGTTACAGACAGTATACAATACATAAAAGTTCAATTTACGATACAAAGAAATTCAATTTATAATACATAAAATTGCAGTTTACAATATATAGAAATTCACAGTGTTAGATGAGAAAATAAGTAGGGTAAGTCAGATCAGTAGATGTATACACAATAGTAGTAAAACCCTTTTTTTTGTTATGGTACTTGTTCAGCAAATACTACTGTCAGAGCAATCCGTAACAGTTTTGAAGTGGTGGAGTAGTGTGTATGTTAAGGAAGTAGTATTTCAGGAACAGTACAAATTGTGAGGTGTGAGAGATGAGAATGCATCTGTAAGGTGGAAGGGGTAGCAGGAGGTAGATTAAGATGTTAAGGCAATATGAGGGAAATTTGTTGAAGATTAGGATAAAGGATAATAGTGGAGTTAGGTAGGGTCATGACAGGTACAAGTTCTGGTGTTAAAAAGTGAGGTCTGAGTTCTTTTTAAAGTGCACAGGGTGGGTAATGGAGCACATGTCTGTTGGGAGTTTATTCCAAGCTTGGGATACAGTGGATTTGTACAGTAGTTTACCGATTGTTTTCTTTGGTTGGTAAATGTCTAGGAGTTGCTGGTTAGAGGTGCGGAGTGTACGAGTGGGAGTATAGGTCTATACTAGGGAGGAGAAAGCAGGGCAGGAGGATGGTTTGTATAGTATGGAGTGAGTGATCTGAAACTGTGATAGCAGGAGTTGTTGTGGAAGTTCAAGCCATTGTAGAGAGTTGAGTGTAAAGCAATGGTGTGAGATATAAGGGAAGTTTGTGACAAATCTTGCTATTTTGTTATATGTTTGTTGGAGTTTGGCCAGGGTAGTGGACTGAATGTTAGTTAGGATTGGGTGGATTGAGGGAAGGGAAAAGAAGAGCCTTTGCCAGGGAGAGTCTAGCATTAGAGGTCAAGAATTTATGGTTGCGATAAACAAACCCAATTTCTGGTGAGTTTTTTTTTTTTTTACTTTGAAGGATATGCAAGTTAAATTTAGGTTTGTCATCAATGATGGCACCTAGAAGCTTTGAATGGGAGTCAGGTTGTATGGTGGTGTTACTGGAGGATGTGATGAGAAAGGTAGATTTAAGGTAGGAGAGAGAATGAGGGAGGAATAGCAGCAGTTTGGTTTATTTGGGGGTTCAGGATGAGAAAATTATCAGACAGCCACTTTTCAATGGATAGAAAAGTATCCCGGGTAAGAGTGTGAAGATCAGAGATATTGCTGGAAGTGTAGCTAAGAGGTGAGTCATTAGCATATTGAATTAGAGCCATCAAATAGATTGTTGTCTATGAGACAGGTAGCTAGAGAAAAAGACTAGGGCAGAAGCAGATAGATTGAGGTTAGTGAGTTTAGTTAGAAGTAAAGGATGAGAGACAGTGTTGAAGGCTTTGGAGAGGTCGAGGAAAAGGCAGGATACAAGGTGATTTTTATCATGGGCCTCAGCTATTGCATGTGTAAATGTTAGGAGGGCTGTAGCAATGCTGTGGTTAGGGTGGAAGCCATGTTGAGTGGGTGTGAGAAGGTTATGCTGGAGGAGATAGTTTAGGAGCTATGCATGTATACATTTTGTGAGTATTTTGGAGAGAGGAGAGAGGATGGCAACTGGTCAAAAGCTATACTTCTATACAAACTGTTTTTCAATTACTTGAAGTCAGGAGACAGCATAAATAGAGAGAAAATTTTGATTATTTTTTCAGCTGACTATTTTATGCTGCTAGACACCCAGATATTGTTCTAGCAGAAGCTGTAATGTTGGTGCCATGGCTTACCTACTAATAGTTGAATTACAAGTTTCTGTGGTTGCAGCTTATTGATTCCATTTGGCTGGATTGCAACTGATTAATAATTTCTTCTCCTAGAGAACCACTCCTGACATTGTTTCTATTACATTGCTGTCATCGATTCACTGTTTGTTTTGTTTTTGCTGCTGTTCTGCAACCACATATTTTCTATATGAATTATTGGACTCAGGGGACAGAGTTATCCCCTTGGAAAACATGTATTTTCTATTTTCTTGTTACACTTGGATGAGTCGATGATCAGTCACATTTATTCCTTTGTAGCTTCTCCGACACTTAATGCAAGCATTCACAGTGGATTGCAGAGCCACTACCTAATGACTATTTCCTGGGATTCTCTTTCTTATCCTTGTATGTGGTATTGAAAGTGAACCTTTACCTTTGTCACCAGGTATTCTTCAAGCTTTTCCTCTGTGTTCAGTTGAATGTGTGAAATTGCTAAGTATTCTTCATCTGGTATATCACTGGCAATTATTATCTTCCTTTCATCGTCTGGTATAATTGGTGATTATTATCTTCCTTCCTTTCTTCGTCTGGTATCATTGGTGATTATTATCTTCCTTCCTTTCTTCGTCTGGTATCATTGGTGATTATTATCTCCCTTCCTTTCTTTGTCTGGTATCATTGGCGATTATTATCTTCCTTCCTTTCTTTGTCTGGTATCATTGGTGATTATTATCTTCCTTCCTTTCTTCGTCTGGTATAATTGGTGGTTATTATCTTCCTTCCTTTCTTCGTCTGGTATCATTGGTGATTATTAACTTCCTTCCTTTCTTCGTCTGGTATAATTGGTGGTTATTATCTTCCTTCCTTTCTTCATCTGGTATCATTGGTGATTATTATCTTACTTCCTTTCTTCGTCTGGTATCATTGGTGATTATTATCTTCCTTCCTTTCTTTGTCTGGTATCATTGGTGATTATTATCTTCCTTCCTTTCTTCGTCTGGTATCATTGGTGATTATTATCTTCCTTCCTTTCTTTGTCTGGTATCATCGGTGATTATTATTTTCCTTCCTTTCTTTATCTGGTATCATCGGTGATTATTATCTTCCTTCCTTTCTTCGTCTGGTATCATTGGCGATTATTATCATTGGTGGTTATTATTTTCCTTCCTTTTTTGTCTGGTATCATTGGTGATTATTATTTTCCTTCCTTTCTTCGTCTGGTATCACTGACGATTATCATCTTACTTTACTTTTCCATCCTTCCAGGCAGTCATATGAATTCATTGTTTCTGTACATAATAAAGGCATCTGGCATTCTTCCTACTAAGAAACCTAAGGATTCTACCTGGTGGTCTACACAAGGTTGATCACTCACCAGACAATTCTTACCATATCACTACATACCTATTTATCCATTTCTTTATTTGATTTGATTCTATTTTGCTTGTACATCTTAGCCATGGTACTCCTATAGATTATGCCCAATTATCAGAAGAAAGCCAGGGGAAAAAAAATTGCATATAACAGGTAAAAAGGAAGACCTGCAATGACTTACTGGCTTGGTAAATTAACAAGCAGATATTGTATTCATCTAAATAAAACATAAAGTATTTCAGGGAGAAACGCAGAGAGAGATATACAAATAAATAAAATTACTTGGTTATCATCTCATCAAACTGCTACAAATAGGGATTCATATATCACTGACTATTATGTCAGCTTTACTCAAAAGGAAAAAGCCTGTATAACCATACATGAAAAGCAAAGATTTTTGAGAGTACAGCATTTTAAAAAAGTGCCTTTAATGTTATTTTCAAACATTTGAGTGTATTACATAATACAACCCTATCCAGTGCAAAATAGACTGAGACAGGTATGAATTATGAGAGCATCAATTAGTAATATTGGACGGCGCAGTGTTGCAATTGGGTAGCACAGTGGTGCAGTGGTAGCGTTGGCACCTCCCAGCAAGAGGTTTCTAGGTTCAATTCTTCAGTGGGGTGCCTTCTGTGTGGAGTCTGCATGTCCTCCCTACATTTGTTTGGGTTTCCTGCAAGTGCTCCAGTTTCCTCCCATGTTTTAAAGACACATGTCTGGAGCATTTCTCCCCGGGCCTCCACTGAAAATTGGCTTCATTACAAGTCAGACTTTCCTGGTAAACAAATGTTAAATAAATAATCAATATATAAATAAAACAGTCCATGGAAGTTATGTGTCAATTAAAAGGGGCATTGGTAGAGTAAGGCAATAGCCAATGTTAACATGCATGTGTAATACTCCATTAATAACAAGCCTTAGTCCTAAGGTAACAGTGTTTTGGTATACCACTGATCCCAACTGATCATCCACAGATTAATCCCAGACCTCAGTTACTATTAGTACAATCCTTGCAAGCAGACACCCATAGTCACTATTTTCTTTATATTTTTGACATTCCTTATGTAAACCATGTTTAAAAATTACTGACATTTATGACTATTAAACATTTTGCAACTCATGATAGGTGAGATGCTTCTGGAATAGGACTTTCACAGAAAGGGCATTGGCATTACCTTTGCTGGTTCCATTCACATCTGATTTCTATCTACATGCTATAAGACCTTCAGAATGGTATTTAAAGTGATCATTATTATAAAAGGCAATCTGACTTCATCAGAATGTGTTTTAAGTCTTTTGCAGTATTCTAATTAGAGATCTTGATCAGAGTAAATGCATACTCATATAAGCTGACTTATGCCTGATTCATTTTGTCTGCTTTTTGAAAAAAATGTTTTTACTATTTTACTCAATCTTTCATAATGAAATGTAATCTAATTGTTCAGACAACATAGTGATCAGTGATAATATCTGTGTCTAGAGGGTCAGGGTTCGTTCCTGACCTAAGTCATTATCTCAAAGAGTGTTGCATGTTCTTCACATGTCTTTGTGGGTTTTCTCTAAGTATTTCAGTTTCCTCTCACCTCATGAAAGCATGTTGATTAATTGGCTGTTCCAATCTGTCTGTGGTTTTGTAGTAAATCATTGAGGACTAAAGTCACTAAATAATGACAGAAGTTTGAGTTTCAGACTTCATACCCTAGAGTAAAGGCATGCTAATGAAAAGTCTGATATTCTATCAACTTTCTAGGTTTATAACAGCAATATTTAAAAATTGTCCATATTTTTGGGTCTTTGTCCGCCCATTCATTTTCTTTTGCCAACAGATTGAGAGGTATGTGCAGTGCTGAATCTTCAGCCATCTCTATCTCTGTGCCAGAGATCTCCAGGAACATAAAACACTGAATCACATGGGATTCATGGGGACTAGCTGTGGACATCAAAGACATATTCTTCAGGATGTCTTTCTGTACATCACATGGGGTTCATGGGGACTAGCTGTGGAGATCAAAGACATATTCCTCTGGATGTCTTTCTGTACATCTCCCATGATGCATCTCTATTCTGTGAGAGACTTCCCAGTACCAGAATTTCTGGACTTATCACATTGTGGTAATGTGATAAACATGTTGTACTTTCACTTTTTCTTAATCTTTTGCTGCTGTATTTGTTATCATACATCAGTAAGGAGACGTTGTCTCAATGTATGAAACTAAGATTTTCATAAAGCTAATAAAGAACAAATCAAACAAATGTATATTTAACATAAATATTTAGATTTACTATGTAAGAAATCTTAATCAAAATTTCACATTACTTTATATTACTTTAGTTTAATAGCAAGAGGAAACAATATGTCTATATCTAGTCTGATCTTATAAGCACATTAACACACCACCCTTCCATTTTTGCTTTTCCCCTACCATTTCCACCACCTATTCCATGTCCGGCTGAATGCCTCTGCAGATTTCTACTCCACCACCCACATCATGTCAACACCCGGAACCTATCTCTACCACTCTCTAGCTCCTTTAGACTTCTCTGGCATTCCACGTCTTTCTGGCAGCTTTATTCTGAATTCCTTCCAGCAGTGTCATGTCCTTTTTAGTATATAGCTTCAAGAACGGTGCACTGCCTGATGAAGGCCCTGTAATATGGAAGCATTACTTGTTTGCTTCAGTAATTAATTTCCCCTGAAAATACACCCCATCATTCTGTTTACTGCTTAGACTGCCTTCATTTATTCATCATCCTCTTCAAACACCTTCATGTAGTGTGACAAGTGCGATCAGAGCCAGATCATGATCAAATGGGGCCCTAGGCAGGGTAATGGACCAGGATCCCGGCCATAGCCATTCCAGTGTCCCTTCCCCCAGTTACCATAAACATCATTCAAAGCTGTTGCTGAGCGTGCATTTCTTCTTTACTTTTGAAATGGCAATAAAGATGTGGATTTAATTTAAAATGTTTAATTTATTTATCCTTTACTGATCAGGTTATTTCCACTGACACAATAGCATATTTCAGGAGAGACACGAGATGGTATTTATACTACTAGGGGAAATTTGGCCAGGGCATCAGGGAACTTACCCTACTTTTATCATTAGGTGCTGTAGGCTCTTTTACATCCACTTGAGTTACCATCAACACAGGCACACGGTACAGGGTTTGATTCTCACCTTGGGGAAATTAACAAGGCTAAAAATGACTGACAAAGGCAGTTAATCTTATACTTACTTAGGAACCTATATACTGATGGGGCCACAGTTTAAAAACTCATATGAAGGATTACAGCACCCCATTAAGATACACTGCACTGTCACCAATCCATCTTCTCTGTCAATAATTCATCTACTTGTTGTGGGAGTAGAACCCACAGCCATATGCATCAAAGGTGGGCAGCCTACCTCTTGCTCCACTAACACTACTATCAAAATCTATGGCACAAACACTGATTGCCATTTGCTAACCAAAACAGATGCACACTGAAAACAGATTTATCGTAAGCAACATTAAACTTTTCTCTTCCCTTAAAGCTCATATTCACTGAAAATACACTTAAACTCACATTCTTTGAAATTTCACCTGGCCAGTGGCAGATGAAATGTGCCTTGGTCCCCAGGTCATTTTCAAACCATGGGTCCCTGCATACATTTTCAGGACCACACATAAAACCATATGTTCTTTGATTCACCTTCCTGATTGTTTTAAACTTATTTCCTGTTTAGTACAACATTTGTTAGAGTACAGTTTTAAATTTGTAGTTCTGAACATTATTTTCTAGTAAGTGAAACAAAATGTATGGACCAATAATGATAAAAGTATGCATTTCAGAACATTTCAACCAACTCCTCAGTGATTTATCAAAGTTTGTCAATTGTTATAGAGGATAAAGGCTGTTGCTACCTATAATGAAGGTACAAGAAGGAATATTAACTCTGTAAAGAGGGTATTTGATACACACACACACACGCACACACACACACACACACACACACACACACACACACACACACACACATCCACGCACGCATGCACGCATGCACACATGCATGCACACACACACGCACACACACACACACACACACACACACACACACACACACACACACACACACACACACACACACACAGACACACGCACACACACACACACACACACACACACACACACACACACACACACACACACACACACACACATTCCTGTTAATGTGTTCTGTGATAGCTCCATCCTGGTGTACTTCATATCTAATGTGCTTCATAGTTCATTTGTTTGGATGCATTGCAAATGATGAGTGCTGATAGTTCCATCCAGTGGTTTATAGAATCCATTGCCTCACTGTCTGAGTGTAAACTTAAATTGTGCACATGCTCTGTGCAAGTGCTTGTTCTCATTAGCTGGATCCAAGCAGAAAAACAAGTTCTTAAAGCCATGCTGCACCACTGAGAGAGAGAGCAGGAAACAAGTAAATGGGTGCACAACAGTAGTACTTAGTAAATAAAAAAACGTACTTTTTGAAATTAAATTAGTGCTGTAGCACCCCTTCCCCCAGCCAGAATGTGCCCTAGACAGCTACCTAGGTCACTTAGTGTTGGATTCGGCCCTAAGTGTACTACCTGTGCACTGCCCATAGTTGTGAATGTAACCTTTGTTCTTGTATAGGGGAAATAAAACTGTTATTATCAAAGGAAAAATAAACTTCAAAAAGATCAATACATGGCAGGTTCAGGTTAAGGCACTTTAATCATGCAGCAAGGAGACAAAAACGTGCTAATACAGAGTTTGTCTAACTAAGATCAGGAAGTAAGATCATCTTTATACATTTTCTAACAAGACATTGACTACCAAGCTGACGTAACAGATCACAAGTTCTATCATTACTTCATAGCAGCTGTTTGTCCATGATTTTCTGCTTGCACTATCAATTTTATGAAAAACTTCCTAAGAAAAACAACGTGGCCTTGGTAAACACCAGTTAGATACAACTTCCCACTATGTTATGTTACCATTCAAGGTACTATAGCTAATTCGAGCACAAAGCAAGTACAGATTCTTCAAGCAGTCTTTTGTCTGATGTATCTCTTCTTTTCCGCAGCTGTGCATGTTCTCATAACACGAACAGAGCTAATTGTTCATATTCAATCACATTATAGAAAACAGTATTGTTCTATTTATTCGCTATTCATTCATTTTCCTGACCTAGCAGATAATCACCTGCTTCTCAGTACATTTCCAAAAGGCATAACATGAATTTTGCTGTGCTAGCAAATATTAGGTCAGGGTGCATCTTGCAATTTCAGAAAACATATTGCAGTTTGAAAAAGCATCTTATAATTTCCTACAGAATTAAGCTGTACATAAAATAGAATGAAATGTGTTAACTTTTTTAGCTTCTAATAAGCACTAAACATATATATTAATACATATTTCTCTGACATTTCCCCCCTGGTAATACTTTTTATTCTATTTTCAAAAGCATAAACAGTTTGCTTCTTCTCCTAACCTCTTCCATTTCAGATTTGCAGTTAAGAGAGTCATTTAGTTTAGACTTATGAAAGCATTTCACTTTTCAACAATTCTTCAATTTCAGTACTTTGATACAAAGTCTCAGAAACTGACATGTCTATGAAATCTTTGATTAACTTTTTCATGCAGGGACTACCACAACAGATGCATGCTCCTAATAGGAGTAATCCCACACAAATGGCAATCAGGATATTCCATAGGATGGAACCCCACCCCCCAAACAAATTCTGGAAAAAATCCATCAGAGGGTTTGGGCCTGGTTTGGTCATAGCCAACACTTGCTGGATCACCTCAAGATGGTCATTTAACTCATGCTGGTTGTCAGGAATATAAGAACAGCATTCTTCTTTGATTAAAGTGCATGTACCACCTCTCGCCGCTAGGGTGAAATCGAGAGCCATGCGGTTCTGAAGTACCACAGTTCTCATAGCGTTTAGTTCATCAGTCATTAATTCGAGAGCAGAAAAATTTGCATTGTTCATAACTTCGAGAAGTTTGGACAGTTTTCTCAGCTCCCAAATCAATTTCACTGTACCATATGCAGGGGCTATGCCTGCACATGATATATTAGTGTCACTCAAGTCCATGTGTGTCAGTTTATCTTTGTTCTTCACGGAATTATGGTTTCTCCATCCTGCTTCGATTCGTCCCACTGGATTCTCAGGTCTCTTGATTGGATTTTCAGGTTTACTGCTGACCTCTCTGATGATTCGAATTTTCCCTCGAGGCAAAGCTGCAGTGTGTCATATGACCGGAACCAGGTAACCCAAAAAACAACTGCCGGACCAATTCTCAGGTAGCCATTTGTATGCCTTTTTCCCGCAAACAAAATAACAATTCTCTACTTTAGTATTGATATATGCTTGACCTGCATGAAACATTTTCTCATCAATAATAGAAAGTTGCTTCAAAAGAACAGGATTATGCTGTATTTCACTAACAGTTTTTTGCATTTTCTCAAGATATGAGTCATAGTTTGTATCACAAATAGTTTCTGCCTTATTAGCCTTGATATAACATTTGTAAGAAACAGTCACATTGCAATTGCTCCAACCCACCTGAATAGTGTCATTTTTATAAAAACATACAATTCCTTTTTGTGTAACAGGTAGGTACATATTTTGTCTTGTGATTTTACAGGTGTAGTATGAAAAATCAAATTTTCCCAGGTCTCATTGACCCCTAGGGGGACAGCAGTCATTAATAATCCCCCGTATGCTGTTGGTATAGCTGTGCAAATCCAGCAGTTCGAAACATTAAAAGTTTCAGCATACACATATTTAATTGCTTGGTAAGTGTTAAAGTTTGGGTGCCAGTCTATGAGTAATGCATCACGTTTGTTCAGTTCAACTTGTGTGGCTGAAAAAAGGAAAGGCTACAGCAAAAAGATCATTGTTACCAGTATAGCTAACAGGATGATCATGCAATTTTTCTGAGGTTGTTCTGCATCCCTGTTTACTCTATACCTGGTCATTTTGTTCTTGTTGTATAACAGTAACAAGGTTTTTGTCCAGTTCAAAGTTCTTGACCAGTTTGCAGTGTGTCAAATGGATCCGGGACACATGTTCAGCTATCTTGACCGCAGTGGGTGTTGCCAGTAAAACTTGGAATGGTCCCTCCCACTTCGGAGAACTCCAATTTCTCTTCTTCACGACCTTCACCCAAATCCACGACCCTGGTTGTACTACTGCTTCCGATGGTCTGGTCTGTTCTTTATCTGAAACAGAATTTAACTGCAGAAATTGTTTGTTATTCAGAAGTCTCCTCATATACTCTGCAAGTGAACTGTCAGCCTCCTGGTCTGCAGGCGTGAGAGGTTTCCACTGAGGTATATACTATGCCCTCCAAAACAGTATTTCAAAAGGAGTTAACCCCTTTGCATTTGGAAAAGTTCTCATGCTCAACAATGCCAGAGGGAGATAGTGCACCCAGTTCTTCTGTGTCTCACTAATCAATTTCCTAAGCTTATTTTTCAGAACCCCGTTATGCCTCTCTACTAATCCTGCAGATTGGGGGTGGTATGCACAATGGTTTTTCAAGGAAATTCCAAAATAACGGCTCAACTGTTATATGGTTTGATTTACAAAATGTGTGCCATTGTCACTATAGATCTTTTCCAGTATGCCAAATCTAGGAATAATTTCTTTAACGAGGAATTTTGCAACAGTAGCTGCATCTGGATTTTTGGTCGGAAAAGCTTCCACCCATTTGGAAAACATATCTATAATGACAAGACAGTATTTTTTATTTTCGCATTTGTTTAGTTCTATGAAATCCATACAAATAGTATGGAATGGGTATGGTGGTGTAGGGAAACTCCCTTGCTTAGGCTTCAGTGCTCCCTGTGCATGATGCCTGTTACAAACATGGCATGCTGCACAAAAATTTTTTGTGTAGTTTGTAAATCCATACGTTGTAAACACTCGATTCACTAACTGTACCATCCCCCCTGTTGAGACATGGCACTGCCCATGACTCAACGAAGCTGCATATTTAAACAAGTTAGACAGCAAAATTGGTTTTCTTTCTTTGGAGATGTACAGCCCTTTTTCAAGAATTGCTCCTCGTTTTATCCATTTCTGTTTTTCTACATTTATAATAAGTGTCTGCATTGTTTTTAACATTTCTAAATCTAAAATCTCAGAAGGCTGTAATTCCTCACTCAAAAGAAATACTTCTGAAGCTGAAGCTGCCTGTTTTGCAGCTGTATCAGCTCTCGCATTACCTTTTGAAATCCTATCCTGTTGCTTGGTATGAGCTACGCATTTACAAATAGCTACTTTCTAAGGTAACTGAAGAGATTCTAACAAATCTAAAATAAATTGCGCATGATTAATCGGTTTGCCAGTAGATGTTATCATTCCTCTATTTTTCCACTGCTGCGCAAAAACATGTACAGTAGAAAAAGCGTACTGGCTGTCAGTGAAAATGTTCACACATTTACCCTTTGCCAAGGTACATGCCCTTGTCAAAGCAATCAATTCCGCTGCTTGCGCAGATAAGTTGTGTGGTAAAGACTTTGCTTCTAAAAATCTCAGTATCAGAAACTACTGCATACCCTACTAGATTCTGTCCTGTAGGACCCTTTTTGTATGAGCCGTCCACATAGTATGTCACCTCGGCATCATCCAAGGGAACATCCGTGAGATCTTTTCTAGGCAGTGTCTTTTGCTCAATCTCCTGCAGGCAGCAGTGTGGTTTGCCATCTGCAGGGGTTGGGAGCAAGGTTGACGGATTCAAAGTTGTGCATCATTCAATTGTCATATGAGGTTGGCTCAACAGTATAGTCATACAGGAAATATGTCTAGCAGGAGAGAGATATGCTACTTTTTCTTGCAGTAAAATAATCACGACTGCATAAGGCACTCTCAATGTGAGAGGGTGGAATAACACTACTGAGGTTGAAGCCTGTACTGCCATTGCAGCTGCGACTACTGCTTGTACACAGTTGGGCAAGGATCGTGCCACTGGGTCTAGCTGTGATGAATAGTCAGCTATGAGGCATTGCTTGTCCCCATGTTGCTGTGTTAACACTGATGTCATATAGCCTTGCTTACAATCTACAGTTTGGAAAAATCGTTTATGATAGTTCGGTAATCCTAAAACTAATGAGGGTGCTATCAGTTGTTTCAATTTGCAGAAAGCTGATTCTGCTTCTGGTGTCCATTGTAATGAATCTTGTGCTGCCATAGGTTTCTTGTATATTAAGTTTGTCAGTGGAGCAGACTCCAGGGCATAATTTGGAATCCAACTCTGACAAAAATTAGTCGTACCTAGGAAGGACATAATTTCCTTCTTGGTAGTCGGTTTGGATGCTTGTAAGATTGCTATTTTCCTGTCTTCATCTAATATTCTGCCTTCTTTGGATATTACATATCCCAGGTATTTAACCTGCTTTTTCCAAAGCTGCAGTTTGTTTTTGTTTACTTTGTGTCCTTGAGTGGCTAGAAATTGTGATAATGCTATGGTATCTTCTCTGCATTCTTGCTGGGTGGAGGCTGCCAGCAGAATGTCATCTACATAAAGTAAAATCTGGCTGCCTTTCAGTGGGATAAATCCCGCCAAGTTATTTGACATTTCCTGTGCGAATATTGTTGGGCTCTCACAATATCCCTGTGGTAGTCGCGTGTATGTATACCTTTTCCCCTGAAATGTAAATGCAAACCAATGTTGGCTGTCAGGGTGTATCAGTATTGAGAAAAATGCATTGCCAATATCTACCATGGAAAAATACTTCTGTTGAGGCTTCAAATCATTTAATAAGGTGTGTGGATCTGGCACCGTAGGTGCTCTAGGTATAACTGTATCATTTACAGCTTGTAAATCTTGGACCATACGCCATTCTCCATTTGCTTTCCTAACAGGAAATAAGGGTGTGTTACATGATGAATCGCGAGATTCTATCAATACTCCTTCCTTAAGTAAGGCTGCTATTATAGGTTTGATTCCTACTTCTGCATCCTTTCTTAAGGGATACTGTCTCTTTTGAGGTCTAAATGCTGATTTTGGCATGATAGTAACTGGTCCTGCTGTATGAATAAGTCCTACATCTGATTTTCCTGTTGACCAGAGAGTCTCTGGTATGCCTCGTAAGGCTTTTTCTTCTTCCTCTAGTAAGAGTGCTACTCAGCTGTCCTCACTCGCCTGCAAGTGCACAGCTGGGTGTGTCTGTGTTATCCAATTCAATTTCTGCTTTTGTACTCCCTGTTCTGACAGTTCTAATTCTGTCTGTCTTTCCCACCTTGTGACTTTTTCTCCTAGGTCTGCCCACTTCACATTCTTGTCTTTAGTTAAACTAACATGTGGTAGTCGATTAGATTTATAAAGTGCTAGGAATTCCTGGGGCAATGAACAGCTAACTACACTGTTCCCTTCTGTGTCCCAGTACAGATTACATAATACTAATCTGTTAGCATGGTTTCTAAACAGTTGTTGCTCATATTCTTTATCAGGTCCTGGTGTGCTACAGTAATATAGAGTACAATGCAACAAATGCTGTTTATCAGTGTCAAGGGAGGGGGACTTACTGATGGCTACGTTCATTAGTTCTTCAGTTACTGCCCCTGGACCAGTCGTAACCAAGTCCTGGCTGTACCAATAAAATGTTTCACCCACCGGTCACACCACAAAAGTATCCATTTGTCGCTGTGCTTCCATACCCTGCATGGTTGGAACTACTGCTATGCCAAATATCTGCATAAGATCTCTGCCCAAAAGGTTTACTGGGCATTTTGCAGAAACAACAATTTTGCTTTTCTGGGTCATCCCTGAAACAGGGTCAGTTATTGCTATGTTATGGGAGAGTGGCTCCCGATACAGCTGTCCATTTGCTGCTTTCACTAATATGTAATCAAGTGATTCTGAATTTTCTGGTAGTTTGGAAGGATGTATCAGGGTCTGTGAGGCCCCTGAGCCACACAGGAATTTAACTTCCCTCCCCTCCACCAGAAGTGTAACTTCCGGTTTTGTGTCTGCCAAATAGAGCTCTAGGCTCAATAATGCCAAGTCTAAAATTTCACTTTCTTCACCATCGGTGATTTATTCTACTTCCTCTATTTCTTCTATCACATTTGCATTTGTCTTTTCTTGGTTATTCCCTTCTAGTGATTCTTGACTATCATATAGTCAGTCCTCACCCTCCTTATCTTCCATGGCTACCTTTTTGTTTTGCCTGCAATCCCTTGCCAAATGTCCCTTTTTTCCGCATTTAAAACATTCACCCCTTTTCTTTCTCTCTTCAAACTCCTCTGATCGCTTATCAGATTGTTTGTTCCCCTGGGCATTTTTCTTGCCCTTCTTCCCAGACTGTACTACAAAGACTTCTGCTCCATCTTCTACTGCAAAAACATGAGTTCTCTTTTTCTTTTTGCTATTAAAATGCCTTTCGACATGCCTCGCATATTCAAGTAATGACTGTAATCTACTTGTACAGTGATCTACCATGTGCTTTGTAATAAAACTACTTATGGGTGCAATACTACACTACAATTCAAAAATGCATTCTTTAGTTGTTGCTCATATGGGGAATCATGTGTTTGATCTTCAGATACCTGCATTCTACAATGGTTATTAAAACACTCTAATAATCTAGCATAATATCTATCAACAGTTTCACCTTCTTGTTGGATGCATTGATTAATGCAAGTCCAGTCAACCCTAGGCTTCCATTTCTCAGAGATTCGGTCTGTCAGACCTTTTACTCTGTTATCCAGCTCTACGTTGCTATGTGGGAGTGGCTTATGTTCTGCGTTATGGGGATTCCAGTTGCCACTGATCATGTGCCAATCTGGACCTACGATTTGTCTGACCACTTTCTCTACTTCTTCTCCATTTAAATGGTAAGTTAACCTCATGCCCTGTAAGTCTTCTAAGAATTTTCTAAAATTAACTTTCGGGTGGGGAATTCCCTCTGTGGCTTTCCGGATGTCTTCTGGCGTCCACGATCTATACACTAGAAGAGTTGGGTCCTGTCCTGCCTGTCCTGCCTGTGGATTTGGTACTTCTATGAGTGGACATATCCCTTCTTCACTCATAGCTCATGAATTTTTATTTATTTCATATAATTCAGTATCCCCTCTTAAGTTACATGTTCGAGACCTAGTCTCGACAGGATCTCTGACAAATGGTTTTGATTTCACAGGGACAGTTGGGTATAGTGGAGGTGGATCAGCTTGTCCACTCGCTTCATATTCTGGTAAGGGAAGTGGAGGGGGCGGAGGGGCTGATGCTATTACTAGGTTATTGTCTTCTTTGTCTAAAAACATTGCTTTTGAATTTTTAATCTTTTGTTCCCTGCGGTTTGCTTCCTCAAGCCACCTGTGTGCCTGGGGAATGCCTAATTGGCATTGCTTTTTCACCTGACCTTTTGCGTCTGTTTTAAGTTGTTTGACACATTTGATAAGTGAAGGTTTGTCTAATTTGCCATCAAATTTGTATTTATTAACCCATTTTATATAGTACCTAATGTTATCGGCACGTTGTAATTGCATATATTTCGCATGTTCGGTTAATGGCGGATTTCGGGATCTTTTTGTGCACTTATTTCCCATGTTGTCTTAACTTAGTTAGAAATTGTTAGGTAACCCTTCTTATCACGTAGTACCACAATTTCTTTTTTCACAGTTTATCTAGTATAACTGCCTACCTATCCTGTTTCCCTGATCTATGACAAGACAGCAATCTTTTTTGTCCCTGATTTATACAAAAAATCTCCCTGACAAAAACAAATACTGTAATAAGTCCCTGATCTGAAACAGAGATAAGGTAAATTCCTCCTTACCTGAGCCTCTGTGATTGACCATCTCACTGATGGAACCATTGACTCGTCCTCCAATCGCAGATCAGAAACAGTGGCTGGCCTCTTTTGAACGACAATTCAGTCGGAGGTCTTTCAGAGCAGAAGAACCGATGTGGCTTCTTCCCCGTATGATTTCATGCCACCGAGCCCATCTGACCTGAGCTAGAGCGAGAGTTTCCGGTCCAAAGGACCAATTTGTCAAAGGAAAAATAAACTTCAAAAAGATCAATACACGGCAGGTTCAGGTTAAGGCACTTTAATCTTGCAGCAAGGAGACAAAAACGTGCTAATACAGAGTTTGTCTAACTAAGATCAGGAAGTAAGATCATCTTTATACATTTTCTAACAAGACATTGCCTACCAAGCTGACGTAACAGATCACAAGTTATAACATCATTACTTCATAGCAGCTGTTTATCCATGATTTTCTGCTTGCACTATCAATTTTATGAAAAACTTCCTAAGAAAAACAACGTGGCCTTGGTGACCACCGGTTAGATACAACTTCCCACTATGTTATGTTACCATTCAAGGTACTATAGCTAATTCGAGCACAAAGCAAGTACAGATTCTTCAAGCAGTCTTTTGTCTGATGTATCTCTTCTTTTCCGCAGCTGTGCATGTTCTCATAACACGAACAGAGCTGATTGTTCATATTCAATCAAATTATAGAAAACAGTATTGTTCTATTTATTCACTATTCATTCATTTTCCTGACCTAGCAGATAATCACCTGCTTCTCAGTACACTTCCAAAAGGCATAACATGAATTTTGCTGTGCTAGCAAATACTAGGTCAGGGTGCATCTTGCAATTTCAGAAAGCATACTGCAGTTTGAAAAAGCATCTTATAATTTCATACAGAATTAAGCTGTACATAAAATAGAATGAAATGTGTTAACTTTTTTAGCTTCTAATAAGCACTAAACATATATATTAATAAATATTTCTCTGACAGTTATGTTCAAGCCATTGGGATACACCTTTCTCTCCATACCATTATGAGTACCTTCAGAAGCCATTTTCACCTAACTCGATCAACATCTTGATCAAATCTGGTGTGACTTCATCTAAGCCTATTGCTTTCCCTGGCATCATTTCCTTATTGTTGTTCTTCCATCTTCTAAGGTGGGTTCTTCAGTTTTCACTGTAGAGTGTCCATATATGGGACTCCATCTCATCAATTCCGCACCCTGATAATAAAGAAAACCCATGTCCTAATCCGCCCTCTCTGAACTTGACATGGCCTCCCAGCTCAACTCACTCTTCATAGACTGCATAACCAAACTATCCACCTCCACACACCCTCCTCATCCAACCCTAGCCCTTCCCACCACAACCTCCACCCCAATCACCAACCCCCATCCACACCCTTCTGCCTTACTCTCATTCCCACAAGCACTATAAGAAGACTCATCCTCAAATTCAAACCCCGTCGCAATGCACCTGACAATCTTCCACCTACCTTCCTCAAACTATCTGCAGACAGCATCGTCTATCCCATCTCTCTATTCTTATAAATAGACCCGTACAAGAATCATACGTCCTTTCCATCTGGTGCCATGCCTACATCATCTCCCTACACAAAGGTGGCAAGAATACTGACACCACCAACTTCAGGCCTATTGCCATCCTTTCCCCGCTTTCTAAAATTTTAGAGAAAACCATCCAAGTACAACTAATGACACACCTAACCCAAAACAATCTCCTCTCCCATATGCAACACGGCTTCCACCCTGGCCACTCCAGCAAGACTGCCCTTCTTTCCTTTCTGGAAATCATCAACATTGAACAAGACTCAGGCAAATATGTATGCTATTCCTAGATTTGTCAAAAGCCTTTGACACCATCTCCTACACCCTATGCATATCCCAACTTTTCACCCTACATCTCTCTCCCTCCACCATAGCCTGGTTTGCCAACTACCTGTCCAATCACCAACAAGCTGTCCAATGGAAATCTTCAACCTCCCTCTTCCTCCCTACACCCATAGGCATCCCTAAATGTTCCATTTTTGGCCCTCTACTCTTTAAGCTGTTTATTAACAACTTTCACCACTCCATCCCAGAGTCATCTGTCATCCAATATGCAGATGATTTGACTATCATCTGCTCATCCTTCTCACCTTTTGGGCTCCTTGCAAAAATCCAATTAGCCTTCTCCACAACCAAAACCTGGATACAGTCCAACCACTTAGCTCTAAATGCAAATAAAACCAAACTAATGATCTTTTCCCTACTAAAAACTCTATTATTGACAAAACTTCATTCACCGTACAGAGCCAGAACAACACCCCCATTGAAATTGTTCCCACCACCAAACTTCTCGGCATCATCATTGATGATGTACTAAAAGTTGATACCCACATCCACTCCGCAATCAAAAAAACCCACCAAAGGATAGGTCTCTTCTACATACGCAACTACTTCCTCAGCCTCTCTACCGGTCAAACCCTGGCATCCACCTTCCTGTTCCCCTCCCTGATGTATGGTGTCCCTCTGTTCACAAATCTCCACCTCAGCTTACGATCCAAACTTCAATCCTGCTACCACAAGATCTGCAAATTTGCAACAAATTCAAAAAACTCATCCCACCACTGCCACTCCCTCCTCACCCTCAATTTGCTTGAACTCTCCAACCACCTCAGTTACCTGCAACTCACCATTGCCCACAAGCTCATCTTTAAACCCACAAACTGCCCATCTCTCACTACATCCTTAAAACCCTATATACCCAACCATTTACTCAGATCCACAAACCAAAATCTCCTTCAGGCCCACAAACCAGAATGACATCCTGGCCTCCTACTACTGTCCTACTCTTTAGCCAAGCAGTGGAACCCCCCCCCCACCTTCGCAACCTTCCAAACCATACCAATTTCAAATCTCAGCTATTCTCTCATCTATCAGCCAAATGGGAATGCCCATGTCCCGTGCCCATGTCATGCTCCGACATAAACCCCTCTCCACCCCATCTCTTGCTACCCTGTACTAAAATCATTACCATTTACCAATTCTTTTGCTTCATCTCAACCTAAAAAAGTCTCACCCTACCAGGGACTGATTTTTCTCTCTGCTACTATACTTTTCATAATCCAATTTTCTTGTACTCTCTCCATGCAAAATGGTCTACCTAACCTGCAAAGGGCTAGTAGCTACTTGTTTAATGTTTGCTTAGAAAGATCTTATTTGACAAAAATGTCTTTTTCTGCAAATATTCAGTTTAGCAACCTTCAAAAGGACTAGTAACCTTCTGTTTAAATGTTAACTCACTAAAAGCTTATTACATAATGCATTATATTTCTGTAAATGTTTTCATTGTTCTGTACAAATCTTTGTTATTCTTTTGTAACATATAATATGTAACTTGCAAAATGTGCAGCTTTTCTCCCTGGGCCTCTACTGAAAACAGGCTCTTTATGGCCCATTAGACTTCCCTGATCATTAAACTTAAATAAATAAATAAATAAGACAGGTCAGTTTTCTATGGGGCTATCTTCACTCAGAAGCTGGTAGTAGTGCTCCTTCAATCTGCCTTTTATGCCTCCTGGACTGGTGAACAAATAGTTGCTGGCATTGCCTAATGAAGACCATCTTTTTATTTTTGTCCTTACCTTGCAGTCTGATACATTTTTTTTTTCTGGGGCATCTCCTGAGTCACTTTCCAGAAGCTGGTAGATCTTGTCTGACTCCTTATTCTTTTTAACAGCAACTGCGTTTTTGTTCTTTTTTTTTTGTTCAAGTAATTTTATTAATTTTTTCAAGCAAAGTAATAATAAACTTTTACATTTCAAGCAAGAATAAATTATAATGAACTATTTACAAATGCACAAATTGCCTCAAACCAGGTATGCAATAAACAAACAAAAAAATGAAAAGGGAAAAACAATTTGAAATACACAAACAGAGAAAGTTACACACTATTAGAAAAAGTCATTTTACTTCATCACTTAAGAAAGTAAATTTAAATGTGTTTTTAGTGTCTCAGTAAGGGAAAGAACTTTCTCCCAAAGATTATTAACCCATTTCCTAGGAAAGATTCTCATTTCCTTTACTCTGATTTCCAGCAGTACTACATATTTCAATAGGAATAAAAAACCATTGAAGGTTGGAGTGGAGGGTGTCTTCCATTTCCTTGTGATACATTTCTTAGAAACTGCCATTATAGTCCAAAGTAGATAAATGTCTTTGTTTTTGAAACAACAGTTTCATTTATATTCAGAAGAATTAGTGACTTTGACAAAATAAAGGAATATGTAAAAATGGCTTGCAGAAAATCACCAATACTTCCCCAGAATTTCTCGATATGAGTACATTCATACATAATATGAGACCAATCAGCATTACATTTTGAGGAACATCTCCAGCAAGTTATGTCATTAGAATTGGAGAATCTAGCAATTTTGTTGGGTGTATAGAAAGCTCTATACAAAAGTTTCCATGAAAAAAAATTCCAAATTTGTATATTGGAGGTTAATTTAATAGAATATAATAAACTAGATTTATTCTCATTTGATAACAAGAACGGATATTCTTTAGTGATAAAGTTTCATAACTTCTGATTAGGACTGACTTTGTAATTTATAATAATTTTATAAAGATTTGAGGTTAACTTTGTCCAGTTAAAGTCCCTATAAATTACTTAATGTAAAAATATATGAGTTTAAGAATGGAAGCACAGGAATAACTATTTATTGTTCTGCATAAATCTTGTGCATAGGGAAGTAAACCATTAAGAGCTAACCAATCAGAATTTGATAAGTCAAATGAATTAATTAACTGCCTTACAACCATGACTATCAAGCTTTCCATACACTGGAACCAGCAAGTAAAAAGTTTTGCTTCCCAAGAATTAAAAGTATCTGAAGGAATGTTATTGAAGAATTTTTTTTTTAATTTTAAAGGGAATTAATAACTGTAACAATAGTTTAATACCGATATTATTATTTACAAAACTCTGGAAAATATTGTAAATATAACTGATGTAGTTTAGATTGGTGGGTTTAGTAGAATTGTATTGCAAATTAGCACAGATAATATGCCAGAGTCTGTTTGTTCATTTAATCCCAAGTTTTTTTTCAATTTACTTTCTTTTAGGAATGTAGTAGTATGTAAAGTTTTCCATGCAGAAGAATATTTTGGATCAAACCAATTTATTACTGTTTTGAAAATAAAAACTTTAATATAAGATTCTAAATCAGGGAAGTTAATTCCTTCCATTTCCCAGGGTCTGATATGATTTTAAAAAAGCTATTGTATTCTTTTTTGGGTACCAAAGAACATTTTTAAGGATCTTATTTAGCTCTTTTAAAATCTTTTTACTGGGGATTATAGTGCAATGTAACTTACCTTTGGGAGTGAAACCATCTTTATTAGCTGCAACTTGTCTTCAAATGTTAAATACAATTTATTCCATTTCCCAACTAGTCATTTTAGGGTATTTACAATATTACTATAGTTGCTAGATAAAGTTAAAGATAAGTTTTCACATAAAACAATTCCTGGATATTTTAGTGAGGTGACATGTTTCCCAATTATTTGGTTTATGTTGATATTAGAGTTGTTTATTTTATTTAACAATATATGATTTTATTTAGAACTATTGACTTTTAAACCTGAGATATGATAGAACTTTTCAACTAGTAAGTTTAGTTTATGAAGCAATTCTTCTGAATGAACTAAGGTGAGAAGTATATTTTTTGCAAAGAGCATTATTTTGGAATTAAATTGGTCAAAGAAGTTAATGTCTTTAATTTTGGGATTAAAACAAATTGCTGAAGAAAAAAGTTCTATTGCTAATGCAAACAGCATTGGGGACATAGCACACCCCTGTTTGGTACCCATAGCAATTTCAATAGCCTCTGATGTAAATGGGCCTAATTTTACATAGGCCAGATTGTCTTTATAAATATTTTTTTATTAAAGTAATGAATTGTATAGGGAAATCATAAATGTGTAGTATTTAAAAAAATAATTCCAAATTAGTGAATCAAAGGCTTTTTCAATGTCTAAAGTGACTATTAGAGCCTCAAGTTTATCTCTATTTAAAATGTCTATGATGGTTAAAATTCTTTGAATGTTATCATGGGTGTGTATAAGGAGTGAAATTGGTCTTTATGAACTGCATAAGTTGGGATTTCTATTTTCTTTTAATATAGAGGTGATCAAAGAATATCTCCATGAAGGTGGAATTGTGCCTTGAGAATATGTTTCATTTAGTGCATTTTGCATAATTGTTATAGCAGAAGCTGGAAATAATGTATACATTTCCATAATGATTCCATCAATGCCTGGAGCCTTGTTACTTTTACTTTCTTTATTTTTTTCATTAATTTCTTTAAGAGAAATTTGTTTTTGAATATTTAGAATTAAGCTTTCTGCTATTTTATTTATATTTGAGGTGTCCAAGCCTAAGTCTGAGTTATTATGATGTGAATCATTATTATTGTAATGTTTTGTAAAATGAACTTTAAATGCTTCCAAGATGTCACTTACATCTGAGACATTTTTATTATTTCTCCCCTCAGGAATTATATTTGTGATATTATTTTCAGTGGAATGTCTTTTTAATCTTATTGCTAGATTATGCATATATTTGGGCGAGACAAAGAATTTAGTTTTAAGTTTTACAAAGCCAAATTGGTTTTGTGAGTTAAGATATCATTGTATTTTTATTTAATTCCCTAATTTCTTTTTTTTTTTTTGCAACTGAATCTATCATATTCTTAGAGTTAATTTCTATGATTTGTTTTTGAATATTAACTAATTCTGATTCCCATTCCTTTGTTTTGTTATTACACCAATAAATAATTTTGCCATATAGATAAGCCTTTAGGTAATCCTATAAAATAACTTTATTTATATCACTAGTATAATTTGTATCTAAGAAGTATTGTATTTCCAAATCCAGCCATGTTTTAAACTGTTTTAATTTAGTGATGTAAGAAGAGATTATTTTAGTAAAGGTCAATCTCTTAAAGTACATTTGAAATTTAAGAATGAGTGCATTATGATCAGATAAGGGACAAGGGATTATAGAAAATTCTGATATTTTCATTTTTAAATCTTGGGATACAAATATTTTATCTATTCTCATTTGGGTATTGAATCTATAATCACTATAAGAAAATGATAATGGATTATCTTTCCTAAGATTAAATTAGTCTAATAATTGCAAATTATCTATCCATTTTTTAAGAGTTCTCCCTGTAGAAGTAATATGGAAAGGTCTTTTATTAGTAGTCTCCAAACTATCTAAAGTACAGTTAAAGTCCCCTCCCAAAATTAAATTACCCTTCAAAGTTTTATTGATGAGATCTATATGGTTTTTAACTGTTCCTACACCCATATCAGGGAACCAATATAAATTCAGTGACACACTAACCCACGCACGTTCAAGCTTGCACGGCCCAACAGCAGAACAGGAACAAACAATATAAATTCACCAAAGTCCAATTTCTATTACAAAATCTTATTATTACAATTGAAAAAAGACCATCTTTGTCTTCATAGTTATAGATAACTTGAGGATTGGAGACACTTTTCCTCCATAGTATTAATACCCCTCTAGTTTTTTTTACTATATGATGAATTAGATAACCTTAGAAATGTATCTGGATTCCAAATGAAGTTATCATTAGCTTTAAAGTGAGTTTCCTACAAGAATACCACTTGTGCTTTATTTAATTTTAGATATTTAAGTAAGTTGGATCTTTTCCTTGGATTATTTAAACCATTAACATTCAAAGAATGCAACCCTATGTCCATCTTAATTATTAAATATTAAAGAATATTTGAATCAGATATAGTGACACAATATTTTGATACTTAGTTGCTGTATGACTTTCATACATTTAATAAATCTAAAAGACTGATTAATTAATCCCTTTGAGTTATATAAAATAGAACTGAAAAGAGGCCAGAGAAATAAGAATGTATATATATATATATATATATATATATATATATATATATATATGTGTGTGTGTGTGTGTGTGTGTGTGTGTGTAGTAGATGATCTCAAACATGTGTACAAACAGATACTTAAAATAACCTTTTATCAAACATGGAATGAAAATCATTCCCAATCTGGCAGAACTACAAGGTTTATTCAGATTAACCCTCATTACAGAAAATAAACCAAACTCTATTGAAAGATTAGAAGCTCCAATAAATGTTACTCTGGAGAATGCATGGTAGATTACTCTTCAGCATAAACAAGTGATTTTTAAATCACTAACACATATGAAAAAAGATTATTGAGACTAAACCCTTAAAATATAATTCTGACTATAAAGTTTATCATAGTTGGCAATTGTGTGTGATAAAACAAGTAAACAATTTCGTATTGAACACATATTTGTATAATACAGATAGAACATCAAGAAAGGTGTTACAATAAACCTGTTTCCTTCCACCATTAGTAAATCCCAATACACTAACTATTTCATTTATATTTGGGTTATGTGATACACTATATGTTGTGTTGTGGGGTATAATAACAGTAGTAACAGCTATAAGCCTGGGCTTCTGCTTTTTATGAGAATATTTGGGAATGATATCTTCTACTGCCTATGTGTCGTATCCAGAACAGTAGTATGCTAGTGCTTTCCTGCAACTCCTTACTTCCTGCAGTACCACTAGCATAATAGGAAACAATAAATCACTCTCCTATAAACAATGAGTCAGTATATTTCTAAGATATCTACATTCAGTCAATTGAATTAGATTAAGAACAGGGGTCACAATAATCTGTGTATAAAGAAATGCCAATGATGAATACAGTTTCTGTTAAAACATTGCTATCAAGATATCTTGCCTGTAAAAGAAGCTTGGATCTTACTTATTACATTGCATTCCAAGCTCCAAGAAG
The DNA here is from genome assembly GCF_019279795.1 of Protopterus annectens. Lineage (NCBI taxonomy): Eukaryota > Metazoa > Chordata > Ceratodontiformes > Protopteridae > Protopterus > Protopterus annectens. Next base: position 1,425,864,869 of record NC_056741.1, read on the forward strand.
AGAGTTTAATTGTCATTAATTTAGAATATACTCTAAAAAGATTAAAGTAAATGATAAAATATTTGAATTGAAATTAAACATGAGCCACAGAGTACTAATTCACAGACATACAGTGTTTAAGCATAAAATCAATACATTTTGGAGCTACATCATAGAAACGGAGCATTGACAGTAAAGTGGTCTATGAAATGTTACCATCCTTTAAAAGGGAATTAGGGTATCCACTCTGTCAAGATCCTAGTAATGGTGACAATTCAACACAGTAAGTATCCTAAAGGGGAAATATACAGTAAATAATGCAATCATGCTACTTTAAATAAATTATCTGGAAGAAGCAGCATACATAAAACAATCACAGGTATGAAGTCAACACTAAAATGCCTAATTATTATATCTTACATCAGATAAAGAGTTTTTTCATGGAACATGACACAATATAAGGACAGAAACCAACTAGGATTTTACACACCTTTTACCATTTGAGAATGTAATTATTTCCCATTCCTTACAAAACATTCCTTATTACAATCAGACTAAGATAAAACATAAATGTCTTCAAGTGTATAAACAGTATTCATTTTAATTATATACCTGAATTCCCTAGCTGAATTATTTATGAAAGATGATTAGCATATATATGTGTTTGGAAAATAATTTTAAAATAAATACAAATAAGAACCTTGGAATTTCCTTGCTTTATAATTTTGAAAAACCTTTTTGTTCAAAGATGTTAGGGAGATTAAGAAACTACTGCCTCTTTAAGAGAATGAGGAAAATGTAAAGGGATGTGTACTGTAACAATATTGAAAGTGTTTCCCTGTAAACTCGTATAGGAAATTATGTAGGGCCAAATATTGAATCCCTCAATATCCAGAATAAATCCCCTTGGACACCAGCAAAGGGGTGCAGTTTGCAGTGCCAGTCTGTGTGAGAAATCCTCCCACATTCACAAGCAAAGAAAGCAAGCAAATGAAACTAACACTAGGCATCATCGCAACCCTGCCGATGCCTTCCAAAGGTTCCCACCCCAGTCAAAGGCACACCAAAAATCTAAATGCGACAGCAGTATCACAACCAGAATGTAAGAGAAAAAAAACGAATACTTTGTAAAAAGAACCCAGCAGATGTGACAGGCAGTAGTCAAACCCCTAGAAACCAAAACAAAGATACACTTCGCAATTAGATCCAAAACATTAGCCGACACCCTATCGTGTACCACTTGTTTCAAGAACCAAAGCTTCTCTTCTTCAGCAGAGACATGGCATAATCCTGAGACTGTTCACATATGTAGAAGCAAACAACAAATTAGGATCGCTACAAGTTGGCACAAAGGCAAATCACTCCACCATGCACACTGCAAGCCCTTCCAACATTCATAAAATAATCAGGATTCTCAACTCATTCTAGCTCCTATCAAAAGCAATCTTTCCCATGATTAATATATGACAGCTCCACACAAACATAAAGGAACACAGTACAAATGTTCTATAAAGCCCGCATTGACAAATATGGCCTTTTATATGTAAAATCATTAACACTGAGCTAAAGTGCTGTCATGGCAAACACCATGATGATCAAAGAGATCGGAAAGTACAACAGGTTTAAACAGCATCAGAAGTATATAATTTTACTTTTCCCATATGTTTTAGATCACATCAACCGTGTGTACAACACCTGTGACTAGATGACTGAAGCAACTCTCTCTATGAACATCTACGGAACAAAAAACATTTTCTCACACCACGAGTGACATGAATATTGTCAAAACATGCTAGTGGCAAAAATAATAGGCATGTAAATAGAAAGTTTATGTATACATAATCAAATAAAGGAGCTATTTAAGGATGAATTGAAAGCTGATGTCATGCTAAATGAACAGTACGGGACTATGTGATTAGGTACAACATGTACAAGAGGGTTTGTCTACATTGAATATCGTTATTAAGAATGTTAGATACTTCGTGGAGGATTATAACAGTGGCAACATAAAGAAACAGGTCAAAGGACACCAAACAAACTGAGCAGTATATAAGATAATGCGATAAGCACATTTGCATGCTCGCGATATGAACAGGGAAGACAGTTTACAAGTCTCAAGTATGAGAAAGCCATTATTTTTTTGAAAGAGGGAAAAAAAAAGGAAAAAGTGGTTTAACTGAAAACACAAGACTGCGCTTTATATAATAATTCAACAGAGACAAGAAACAATCAAATTTACCAAAGGGCTTGTTTCATTATAAAAATTACAATAAATATATACTTAAAGCCCATATACCATTTATAAAGTAAAAAAAAAATAAAATAAAACATAAAAATATACTTAATGAAATCAAAAACCTTCTGTGTGTTTCACTGTTAAGTTTTGATGTTTAGGATGTATATCAGGTATTTTCTTAATCAACACTTTCCTATAATTTCCCAACCCAAGTAATGTTTAATAGCAGTGTTAGTTAGTCTATTAAAATCAGACTACTGAATATAAGTAGTAAACAAACCGCAGTATGTATATGAAGCAATGTCTATAGTGAAATGAAATTAGCTAAAAGCTTGAGAGACTAGGTGAACAATATATACCGTATTACCTTTAACAATGACTTTTAGTTTTAGTTGATTCTTTGAGAGAAGCATTAGAGGTGGTACTTTTTATATCAGTTCTTTGCTTTTTTTTCTTCACATCAATCCAAGTATTTTTCTCAGGAGATCTTTTCAGTGAGGTAGTTGATGACCAATCCATCTCCTCTGGAACTGTCATTATGTTATTGTTTTTGATGAAAGTAATTGCTTCCTCAGTATTATTAAATGACCTAATTTCATTTGAAAAGAAAATCCTTATCTTTGCAGGATAAGCAAGTTGGGCTTTTATTTTATTTTGCTTGAGTAACTTCACAAGTTGCCAAGCTTTTTTCCTCATTTCTAGAACTCTGGAGGAATAGTCATTATCAAATCTGATTAGATTCTGATTATACTTCAGGGGGCTTTTCCTCCAAGCACTTTTAAGCACTAGTTCTTTGTCAAGGTAAGGAAGAAATTTTACTATAATAGATCTGGGAGAGGAAGTAGAAGATGAAGGAATAGGTTTCCCAATAGCTCTATGAGCACATTCTATACCATATGAGAGTTCTTCTTTTAGATCCAGGAAGTCAGGCAGCCAGGAATTGAGAAAAGAAATATCATCACCTTCAGTCTTCTCAGGCAGCCCAAAGATTATTACATTAGATCTCTTTTCTCTGTTTTCCAAGTCATCCATCTTATTGGTAAGCCACTTATTCTGTTGCTGAAGAAATTCACCCAGGATTTCCTCCTCTCTAAGCCTTCCATCTATATCAGACAAAGACTCCTCAATATTTAATATTTTGGTTTGATGTTGCTGTAGTAGTTCTTTGAAGGTTTCAGTTTGTTTATGACAACTTTCTCTTAAATTTTCTAAGTTGTCCTTGAAACTACCCATTTTCAAAGATAACTCTTGTAGGGTAGAGGACATCAACTGAATTTGTTTCCTCAGATTAGTTTCTGCATGAGAATTCTTTGAACCACTCATTTTCCAAGACCAGATTTAAACTCCAGATAATTCTGACAGGAAATGTTTGAAGAACATATTCCAAAGCTAGTATATTGGTATTAAATAAGTTAAAGAACGTTCATTTACTTTTTTTTCTAGACAAAAATAAATATCTTCCTGTTATTTAAAGTATTTTTATGGAGCTCTAAAAAATGTGCTGCTTTCAGTCTGCCATCTAGGCTCCGCTTCCAACTGCATTCTTGTTCTCATTGTTAACCAGTGAGTATTCTTTCTTAGTCAACTCTATCTGTTCTGTCTCTTACCACTCCTTTTGATAACTTCCTGGATTTCTGCAGCTTTCCTTGTGTGTCTTATTGCAATACTTTGTTCAGTCATGTCTGTTCTATACTCTTCACACGTCACCTTGAGAGTCTGCCATTCTTTTTGCAGTACCTATTTCCTCTTCTTCTTCTCCTTCTTGAGTTCCTGGAACCCCAAGTATTTCCTTGAGATCCCATGACTTTACTCTTATCAACTGCCAGGTGTTCAGCCTAGCTTTTGTTGACCGTACAGCCATTTCTGACCACTGCTTGCAACTGACCATTGCCACAACTGATACATGCTGGGGGCAACAGTTTCACAGGGACTGACTTTACAATGGCTGATTCCACCTCACTACCCTATTCTTGCTAGGAGGAAGTATACCTGAGTTGCATGTTGGCCACTCATGTATGTAGTCTTTTGATTGTATTGCTGAACCATGTGCTTTCCCTCAGATAAATACCCTTCAGTCACTAGTGCCCATTTTCAGTTATGACAGGGAGAGAAAAAAAGAGAATCTGTAAAATGGCATTTAATAGGAAATAAATTGAAAATATGGTGGCACAGTGGTGTGGTGGTTAGCACTACTGTGTGACAGCACTTTGTTCCATGGATTGGGTTCCTAGCTGGATTTTTGTTCCATGGATTGGGTTCCTAGCTGGATTTCCTTCCCTGCAACATCTGCTGACTTTCTTGGTATCAGTATAATTTTCTTCAGAATATGTAGTTCTTCTCACATCCCAGAGTTTGTTGACTGCTGAACAGGTGACCTGAAAATTTTCCATAGATACTTGCCAATATCACAGCATGCATCGTTTAACAGTCAAGAGCCAAATCCAGGATTCTATCAATGTCCATCACAGACGCACTGCTGGCTGAGGGTCCAGCTTGCCTATGAACCTAATTTTTGTGTCATTTGCATTTTGGTTTAGTTTGTTAGCCACCCACTTTTACATATCAGAAAACATAATGTTGAATAGAGAGACCCTAATTATAACACCTGTGGGAGTCTGCTACTTACATCCCTGCACCCTACAACCTCCATCTAATCTTTGCTCAGTGTTCTTCCTCTCAGAGATTATACCAATCAGTTTATAAGTTTTGCTTAACCTTATGTTTTGTTGACTAGTTGTAGTACCTAGTCAAGAGTCGCACTGACATCCAGGTCACCACGGTCTCCTTCTCATATAGCTCTGCTGATAGCCTGTCAGACAGGTGCAGCATGTTTGACTGGAATTCTTGGCAGTGAAGCCATCCTAGTTTTGTGACAGGAAACTGAAACTGGTTGTCTTTAGCAAAGTCTCAAGCTTTCATTTTTGAACATTCTGCATCTAGGCCAGTGAATTCAGACTGACTGTCCTGTTGTTGTCTGAACCAGCTCTCTGTTACTTCTTCTAAATATGGGAAAAATTGAAACATATTTGTCAGTCATTCTCTATTGAAGGACACAATTTTACTTCCTAAGAACAAACACACAAACTGGTGCTGCTGCTACATTCACCCGTCCAGTGTCTTCTGATACACAGAGCAGCTTCAAAAGGAAAACCACTTAGTCAAACTGTCAGTCAAACTATCAGAGTCTATGAGGCAGAAACAGGAAAAGAACCAATAGAAACAATAGATATCACCAGGAAAACAATGACATCATTAAAATGGATTATTTAAGGAAAGAAGCAATCTAAGCCACTTAGAGCCAGCCACAGATTTTTACATCACAGGAGCTGACACACAAGCTGCTGTTGCTACTACCAGACAGTTCTCTAACCCCTTTTAATATACACAGCAGTCTCAAAAGGAAAACTGCTCACTCAGATAGCCTGTATAATATAAAGAAGCACAGGAGAAAGAGCCACTAATTTTCACCAAGGGAACAATGAAATTATAGTAATGGATTATTTTCATCTTTCACTTTGGTATGACAAATTCATATTCTAGTGGTATCCCCCACACCTCTGGAACAGAGTAGGACCCTTACTACCTCAATGTAAACCTGGATACATGGAGGGGAATCTTCAAATTCTTCCCCAGTCCATATGTCTCACCTGTACAGATTTTTGCAGAATGTCCATATTGTTGCCTCATATTTTTGGTCTATTGCTTATAAAATTATGAAATAAACAAAGTAAAACCACTCAAAAGCAGCAAATAGATGAAAGAAGCATGCAGAACAAACCACCAGCAAAATCTAAGTTTATTTAAGCGCTTTTCGTCACGTTTTAGACTTCATCAGAATAAAATCACATGATCATAACAAATATATATACATCACTGCACTTAACCATTGGTTAATGTAATTACATCATTTCCTCAAAAAAGCTTTTTTTTTTTACTGTGTTACTTTGTTTATTTCTTGGTTTGTGGAGTATGGATGATCAGGAGCAGTCGGGAGTGGCTTCCAGCATTGATTCTTTGGCTGTATTACAGTCTGTAGCTCTTTTAGCAGCAACAGTGGCTGAACTTACTCAGAAAGTTGGCAGGCTTATTTCAAATGGGTCGGAGCCTGTTCGTGCAGTTTCTAAGTCTGTTTCTCAGGCCGCGCAGAGGTCATTCATCACCCCAGCTCAGAGAGTGAGCAGTCAGGGTAATGGAGTTCAAGGAGGAGTGGCTGTTAACCAGGAGGTTCACGGCAAGCTGAGCATTCATTTGGGAAGCTTGCCAAGCAATGGGAATGACATAACATCAGATTTTTCGGTTGAACAATGGCTTAGATGTGATACAGAATGGAACTACGATGCTGGACTTGGACAGCACATTAATGGTACTGTAGATGAACAAATTCATTCTTATAAAGAACTTTTGTTTAAATATAAAAAAACACAGTTGGAAAACAGTTATTTAAATGAATGTTTGAAACGTGATCAGGTCCCTAAGGGCCTCCATATGTGGAGATATCCAACTGGACTGGTTAAAGACTCACAGTTACATCATGAGTTCATTAAACTGTCCAACAGGCAAGGCTGTGAGTTGGTGCAATTGCTCACTGTTGACAACAACAGGAAAATGGTTCATTTATTGACTAAAATCAACAAACTTGATACTAGCATAAAAAATTGCCTTTTATTTGAACGCAAAAAGCATGATTTTTACAAAGTGTTTTCTGTGGTTGACAAAGATCTTGGTGACATTAGAACATGAAAAGAAAATAAACTAGTTAGAGACAAACATGATTATGATGGTGGTAGGGCCTACCCGGAACCACCACTAGGTCAGCAAACTAGTTTCTTTAATGGGCAAGCTCAACAGGATGTAAATGTTGACTTAGATAGCGATGATATGGAATCTGGAGCTCCTTTAGAGCACCCCCTCTGAGGAGATTGGAAAGATTGATGGACCAGAGGGATGGGAATCAATCGAGTTGGAGGTATGGCCAGGGATAGTACCAGGGCCAACAGATGAGGGGGAGGGTGGTACTCAAACCCAACACTGGAGATGAGTAATGTTTTAATGTGTCATGAACATGATTCTAATGCATGTACAATTATTAAAAATGTGCAAGGTGATTTCAGTATTTACAATCTTAGACACCTGGTGATTGATGGGGAGTGGGCCAAACTTTTTTCTAAAGGGTTGAATTTTGTACCAGCAAAAAGGGCCAACCTGGATGAAACTATTTTACAGTTGAAACTGTTTACCAGGAAATTGAATTTGACCCTTCATTTTTCCGACAATGAAAACTCAGCAGTACCGAATTCTCGTTTGATTAGACATAGTATCTTTATACCCCCTTCCCATCCGCTGGTTCACCTATTTGAAACTCTATGTGAGAAAGAAATCAGGGAACTGAGGTTTAAAGGTATTACTGAAGCCTGTAATTTGGACAACAGGGAGAAAAAACTGCTCAATGACATATTGGGTAAGAGGGATGTCTGTATCATGAAACCGGACAAGGGTGGTGGGTTGGTGGTGATGGATGTTTCCGAATACAATAGTAAAATGTTTGAATTGTTGTTTAGTGACACTTAGACTGAAGTCTCATGCAATGAGATGAAAACAGCTTACAGGAATATTGATCTCACATTGTATGAATTAATATTGAATGGTCAGTTAGTACTAAGTGAACACGATTTTTTAGACACCAAGGAAACAAGGATCCCAACTCTTTTTAGGATCCCAAAGATTCATAAGTCAATCAGCAACCCACCCCCGTGTCCAATAGTAGATGCCAAGGCCTCCAAGACATTTGCCCTAGCAAAATTTGTTGACTGCAAGGTGAAGGGAGTACTTGATGGAAGAGGCACTATTATTAGGGACTCCTGGGATTTTCTCACCAAAATAAAACCTGAGATGTATGACGATGGTCTCATTATGGTGACCATCGACATTAAAGATTTATTCTCAGTCATACCACACCATGAGGGCTTGGAGTGGTTTTATGAATATTTGTGTTTCAACTCCAGTCTAGCGCATAACATTGACCATACGTACATATATGGAGCTTGTGCTTGAAAACAATTTCATTTGTTTTGAGGGTCAGCTTTTTAAACAAAAGCAAGGAGCAGCGATGGGTGCCTGTTGTGTCCCCAGTTTTGCCAACATTGTGCTGGCACACTGGGAGGATTTATTTATTTTAAATTCAAATTACAAAGACTCTTTGGCACTATATGGGCGGTACCTTGATGACCTGGTGATTTTCTGAAAGGGAAGTGAAGAGGAACTAGATAGGTTCTTCATTTGCATTAACCAAACCACCACCTTCCTTAAATTCGCCATGGCCAGAGATAATGACCAACTGAATTATCTGGATGTAACAGTCAAAAAAGATTATGTAAACAAGGCTTTCACTTCTCATTTGTATAGGAAGCCAACATACTAAAACTCATTGTTGCATTTTGACAGCTGGCACCCGGTGCACCAAAAAAGAGCCCTAGTCAAGGGCCAGTATGTTAGGTTAGCTAGAATGGTGTCAGGACTGGATGATTTTTTGAGTGAGTGTGCCAAGTTAAAAAACATGCTGGCCTGAAGGGGTTACCCTGGCAATTTTGTTCAGGATATTGCAAATGAGGTGATTAGAAAAAGGGAAACTGGGACTTTTTTTGCCTATAGTCCAATGGGAATGGTCCCACTGGAGCAATCCAGGCTGGGAGACAGGATAGTTTCTCAAGAGCTTTTATTCTTCCTTTTAGTGTTGACTTCTATGACATCAGGAACATTATATGTAGATTATTGGACATGCTCACTATTGATAATGAAGTCCACTCAGTAGTGGGATACAAGCCCACTATAGTTTACAAGAGGGAAGTTAGTCTAAAGGGTCTATTAGAAAGAGACTCTAGTGCACCCACACTGGGTGGTTGTTACAAATGCGGGAGATGTAATCAGTGTCCAGCCATGTTTCAAGGTAAGGCCATCAAAATTACTGGTTATGGTATGGTAAAACCTAGGAAGAAATACTTCTGTTACTCAAAGGGGGTGGTGTATGTCGCAGTGTGTGATCTATGCAACAGTTTCTACATTGGTAAGACCAAAAGAGCACTGAGGCAAAGGGTGTATCAACACCTGTATGACATCAGGAATAAAAACATAAACAGTGCTTTGTAAAGCACATTTGTGCATGCCCCACACATATTTTTAAGTGTGGGGCCATAGACCATATTGACCTTAGAGCAAGAAGGGGACCAACGGATGAATGGCTAGAATTTAAGGAATTAACATGGCAGATTAAAACTAATGCCTGCCATGTACCAGGTCTTAATGACAGAATTTCCTTGAGTTCTGTTTTAAAATTAAAATTGATGTATTTTTTATAGGTTTACTAGCTGTATTTTTAATTAGATTTTTGCAAGAATATCAAGTTTTAACAATTTTATTAACTTTGTAAAAAAAAAAAAAAAAAAAAAAACTTTTTTGAGGAAATGATGTAATTACATTGATGAATGGTTAGGTGGGGTGATGTATATATGTTTGTCATGATCACATGATTGTATTCTGATGAAGTCTGAAATTTGACGAAAAGTGCTTAAATAAACTTGGATTTTTTCTGGTGGTCTGTTCTGCACACTTCTTCCATCTATTTGCTGCTTATAAAATTATGCTTTTCTGACAAATCACTGGCAAGTCATTGAGGAATAAAGTCAGAAAATAATTAGACATTTGAGTTTCAGACTTCATACCCACCAGAAAATGTATGCTAATGCAAAACCTGTTATTCTAGCAATGTTCTAAGTTTCTAAGAGCAATATTTAAATATTGTCCCTATTTTTGGGTTTTTATTCCCCCTAGTATTTGTGCTTTTGTCCAGATTTTTTGTGCTAAGAGTTTGAGAGGTATGCCCCAGTATATTTTGCCTTGCCCTCTTGAGGCCAAAGGAATTCTGAATATGGGATTTTGGCTAGGTTTTGTAATGGTCTGCACACTGATTGTATAGTATTTACTTATGAACATATATTAATTAAAGATTTTTCCAAGTAATCCTGCCACTGTACTAGGTATATTTTGAGTACTTTTACCTAGACCTCATCAAGGAGTTATGCATTGTTCTTCTGCAAGTTAATGGATTTCATTTTAAGCCGATTCCTCTTTATTCACTCATCTCTCTTACACCTCCCTCTGTGTTCTTCCCAACAAGCACTGCAACTTTCCCTCTTATTTTGTGTGTGTGAGTGATGAAATAAAGGACAAGTTCAGTTCTTCAGCAGTGTGCTATTGCAGCCTTTATCTTCCATCTATTCTTAATTAAGTTGCTGATGTAGGTATCCTCATTTTTATACTCTGAAATGCACTTATTTCCTTTTACAATGTGCTTTATCGTTAGTTTAGTTTCCTCTCTTGCCTGGCTCTTACTTCCGTCCTTTGTTTAGGTGACTTTCTCCTGGTCTTGAGATAACCCTATTACTTTTCCTCTGTTCCTGCTTTTTTCCACCATTTGAATGTATTCTCCTCAGGTCATCACTGTCACTTTCCTACTCATCCACTCTGGTCTTCTCCTGAGCTTTACTTTTTAATGTCTGTGGTAACATCCTACATACATATCTGTAAGGAATTTCTTCACTAATCTCCTTTGTCCTACTTCCTACTACAACACCCATCCCACCAGTTGGTATCCCACATTTCTGTAGTCCCACACTTGTGTCTTTGTCTCATGTACCACTAGTGTTCCATCTAAATTGAACCATACAGTGGCACTATCATTACTGACTTGGGAAGAAACTACAGTTGTGTAAGTAAACAACATAACAGTGGATGTTCACACAGCTATATGGTTATACCCTACCAGCCAGCTTCAGGAGTTTAAGGCCATCATTCATGTGCCCCAACCATTTGTCAGCTTAAGCGGAACTGAAGAAAATCAACAATTTGGGCATCAATCTCTTCAGAGCTCTTTCCAACTGAGAAAGAGAGGCAAGATCCCTGAAAGAGGTCATTGCTAGATAAACATAAGTAAAACACATAGGAAAAATAAGGGGAAGGCAGGAAGGAGCAGCCACTGTAGCAATGATCAAACATCTAATGTTATGGTAAGCTTACTTACATAGCTTACTATGTTCATCATTTGAACACGACTGCAGTAGACTTAACTATATGGGGAGATTACCATAACTTCTTCTGACTGAGAGAAGGAAATATGAGGATAAAGGAGCCCCTTAAGAATTGCCCTATCAAAGCCTAGTCCAGTCTTGGTAAAGGAATCTAGCTCGTAGTGTTCTGTAAATGTATTTACAGTGGACCAAGTTGCTGCTTCTAGTATACTTCTAGAATCTAACCCTTTTCAAAAGCTACTTATGAAGACAAGGCCTGGTAGTGTTTATCCCTTGAACCTTCTTGGAAAGGACTTGCTGTGGTGGATATAACCAAAGGAAATAGCATGTGGCAACCATTTGGAGATAGTCTATTTAAACACGGTTGTCCTTTTTCTTACCTTTTTAAGAAATGAATAACTGATCAGAGTTTCGCAAAGCTTTAATTCTGTTAAGATAATATCCAAATTGTCTGTGGACTTTCAGAGAATGAAACATCTTTTCTCCCTCGTTTTTGTGTCTAGAAAGAAGATAGGGAAATGATAAGGTTGGCTCAAGGTAAGCTTGGATATTATTTTGGCAGTAAAATGAGGAACAGTTCTTAAGGAAATCCTACCTTTACTGAAACTGAGATTAAGGCTGACTCACAGTGAGAACTTGCAACACATTTTTTGCAGAAGTTAGCGCAATCATTAAAACTGGTTTTCATGCTATGGACCTCATATCAGCCTCAAGGGTTGATTCAAATGGAGCAAGAGTTAATTTTTCCAAAACAAAGTTGAGATCCTAAAGAAGAACAACCTGTTTTCTCATAGGCCAGGTATGCAACACCATTTCAAAAACATTTTAACATGGGAATGCATTGAAAGGGAAGGATCAATGGGCAGACATGCTGAAATCATTAGCAAATGTACCTTGCCCTTGGAGTAGGAAAAGCCAAGAGCTAATATGTCTTGCAAATATTTAGAACCAGAAAAATACTAACCTTAAAAGGGCCTTGTTTCTTGTTTTGACATCAGCTAGAAAAATTTTCCCATGTAGTATTTGCCTCCATTAATAAAAGATGCACATCCTCAGAAAGTAGGTGCCTAAAAGGTATTACAAGTCTACCACCCAGGCACTTAGTTGTAGTTGTTTCATGCTGGGATGTATTACAACACCCCTATCTTGTGATGGGAAGTCTAGTCTGTGAGGAAACCTGTGTTAATTACCCCTGGCCATTTCCAAGGGAAGGAAGAGCCACTGTTGCCAAGGCCAGATGGTCTTCACCACAATAATCTTGAGAGAGTCTTCATGAATTTTTAAAATGAATCTGGATAGTGGAAAGGGTGGAAAAGCTTACAGGAACATTCCTGCCAAAGAAAATGGAAATGCATCTGCTTTCCAGGCTTGCTTGCAAGGAGTCCTGAAGCAGTATTTTGCCAGTTGTTTGATATGAATGGAGGGGAACACATCTGAAGTGTTCCCCACATTTGGAATAATTCCTGGAAGACCCTCTTTTCTAATCTTCATCCGTGAGGGTTGTCCTTGTCCTACTCAGCTTGTCAGTCACAAAAGTGTATTCTGATGGGAGATAAGTTGGCTTTAGAGTAACATTGTGCTGAAATGTTATATTCCAAACAACCATGGCTAGTCTGCTTATATGGTAAGATCTGGTTACTTCCTGTTTATGTACCACATTACTGCAATGCTGTCTGTAATCACTTGTAAAAGTCAAGGGGACCATAGATGAGTGAGTTGAGAACATGTATTGCTACCAATAACTTTTTTATGTTTGCATATTTTGGTCTGTCCTTTTTGTTTCGAAAACCCTGCACTTGTACTTCCACAGACACCCCTTCCTAAGCAAAATCTGGGGTGTCTGTAGTTACAGACAGTCCCGGAGCTGGAAGGAAAATGAGAGACCTGGATTCAGATAGGACTAGACTCTCCACCACAGTGGGCATCTTTTTACAAATCCCAATACAGGAACCAGGAATGACAGGGGAGGTTGATATTGGCACCACACAGATGTATGTACTGTTAAATTTTTATAAAGTGGAGTCTGGTTAAAGGAATCATGAGAATCATGAATGCCACAAACCCTCATATCCAGAGAAACACCCGTGCTGAAGCTTTGGGCTGATTGAAAAATCTCGGGAATTTATTTGGTATACATATGCTTTTTCCTGTGGAAGAAAATATCTTTGAACTGAAGTGTCTAGGAAACACCCCAGAAAAGTAATCCTGTGAGAAGGAGTCAAACAAAATTTTTGGATGTTCTCTTGAAACTGCAAACTGTGAAGGAGATCTGTCACCCAAGTAAGAGATTTTTGACACTTTGAAAAAGACATTGCAAAGATAAGCAAGTGGTCAAAATAAAGAAACTGAATAGTTTGCAACAGGCTACCAATGGGGCTCGACACTTTACGAATACTGTTGGAATAGTGGATAACCCAAAGTGTAATGTAGGGAACTAAAAGTGTAATACAAACACAGAAAACCTTAAGAAACATTTGAAATATGAGGCTATAGGATTGTGATGAGACGCATCCTTTAAATCTAGAGTTATTAACAAAAATAAAGGGGGACATCAGAGGTAACAGATCTTAAAGGAATAGCATTTTGAATGTTGGAACTTCCACAAACTGGATAGGTAGCATCTAAGACTGGTATTCAGTAAGCTTTCTTTGGTACTAAAAACATTCTTGAATAAAACCTTTCCTTATCTGAGAAAGAGGAATAGCTTTTATCACCCTCCCTGAGTCAGCAGATGCTGGATGACACAGGGGGAAATAAGTTTGATATGACTCTTGAGAAAGAATCCCTTGAAAAGAAGTGGGATTCCCAATGACATTTGTATCCTTGAACAATCACTCTCAGAACCATTTGTCTGAGATTATCTGTTGCTAAAGAGAGAAAATGAGCCAGATTAGGGGAAGATTTAAAGACTTGCCACATTGTGTGTGTGCGTGGGGGGGGGTGCATTCTGCTGATAGTGAGATGTGATGAACTGTCCTTGTTTTTGACAGGTTTTTCCTTTCTCTTTGGATCTCACTTGTCATTGTTTTTGAATACCCACTTACTAAAAGCTTGATGTGTCTGCTTATTTTACTTTTTATAAAAGGGTGCAGAGGTAGGTGTAAAACCTCTAACAAACTTGGAGAAGAAAGGCTGAAAAATCTGAATAATTTCCTGAATCAGTTTCCCTTTCTCATCACACATTTTCAGGACCTCAGCTTAATGTGGTCCAAAAATAACCTTTCTATCCAAAAGTGAATTCAAAATTTCAGTGTCAGCATTCTCAGATAGATTTTATGTACATAACCAATGAACCTATTTCATAACCGTTCTAATATAGCTACTCTGGAATGGGCTCAAGTTGAATCATAAGCAAACTTTAAACAGTATTTAGTCACTCAAGACACAGAAGGAGTACTCATAGAAGATTTTTTCCTGGAAAGAGGAAACATTAGCTATAATGTTCCTCACATTCTCAGTGATGCAAGCATAAACGTTAACATGTGAGCTTTATAATTAAGAATTTCAGAAATACATGCAGCGGAAGTTTATACTTTTTCCCCAAATCTAGCAAAGGCTTTCTCATTATTATCAAATGGGGAGAGATTAGCATTTAACAGATGTTTAGTAGCAGCAGCAGGATTTACTGAATAAACACTGCAGGATCAGATGTGGGATTAGAAAATAAAGGTTTGTACAATAGATGAACTTTGCACAATCTACTTTCTTAGAGGAAGCAGAGTGGCTGTTGGACCGTTTATGAGCTGTAATAAAAACATCCTCCAGTTTCAGAGGATTAGAAAGAATAGGAGAAGGCTCAGGAAATTCTACTTGTAATAAATTATAACTTTTTTAAGGACAATTGAATATCATGCTCCTACTGAAAAAGACTGGTTCATTCTGGACATGGTTTCAGAAAAAGAAAATTCTCTAAGGACTATCTGAAGAAACAATCTCTTCAGAACCAGAATCGGTCACATGAGGAGAATTTGTGCCCTCAAAATCATTTTCCTGCTCAAATTACTGGGAATCTTCAGAAATCCCCATTAAACCTAACACCTGTCTCCTGGGGAACTACAACTATTCATCAATAAACCGGCTGATCTACACTGTCAGAGGTCAGTATGCCCAACATCTCATTGATAATATAAATACTATCTCACTTTTACAATTGGGTAACCAACCTGCTACCTCCCAATACCATTGATCTTATCTTCACAAATATGGCCACTTCTGCATCTCCACACACATTATATTTTCTTGTCAAATTTAAGTCCATGATCTTTTCCTCTAAAAGTGGTGGTGCATCCCCTCAACATGTCTTTGTGTTTAGGGTCTTCACCAAAGCAAAACTTCTTCAATTACATGATGATCTAGTAAATAAATTGCAAAGTAATCCTCTTCTGATTGATCACATTCCTAAAGCTGCTACCTATGACTCTGACTTCAACTCTCAGCTAAATAGTTAAATAGAACTATCAGTATCAAATATAATGAGAAAGTTAAAAACAACCATCAGTGGTGGAGAATCTGTGTGAATAAATTAATAAATTCTCTTGGTATCTCATGGCTGTCCAAATAATATAATTTATGTGCTCAGACTTATGTGTTGAATTTTATAATTACTGTATAACTTAATTGCTTTAATATAATCTATATTGAATACTATAAATACTGTATAACTCAACTGCTTTAAATCTCTTTATCTGTAATATGTTTTTATTGACATTGTATAATTCAATGACTTTTTTCTTTTTGTTACTGTAATTCTTGGAACTTTTCTCCTTGGGGCTCCACTGAAAATGGGCCAAAAGCCTAGCTGGACTAACCCGGTCAACAAATGTCAATAAAAATAAATAAATAAATCAAGAAACAAATTACTTAATGCCTGTAAGAGGTCTCATTCAACTTTCTACTAACTATGGAGCAATCCTGTCAGTCCTGTCAAAAGCTAAGAAAGCCGTTTGTCAGCACAGTGGCATTTACGGATAAAGTCTTAACTATGGCCTAGGTAAATTGGGTCTTGTAGTGGCTTGGGTGTTGTGAGTGCTGGCAAGGTAGGATGGGAGTGCCCATCCTGGGGTAGAGGTTATTCAATGATGCTCCCTGAGTGGATACATGTGGTTCAGTATTTGGAATATCCCTTGTATGTAGGTCAATGAATGCAGTGGATGGAAGGGGAAACAAGATTAGGTTATGAATGTAAACTCCTCAGCAGCAGAAGCAGTTGCAAGCATAACCCATGGAGTACTATTAAGCTCCATGCCAGGCCCAGCTCATTGAAAGAACTCTGGAAGTAGGGAGGGAAGGAGAAGCAGGTACATACAGTGATGGATGGGGTATTATCTAGCTGGAATGGCAAAAAATTATGAGGTGGAGGGAAAGCTAAGAAAACCTCATTGATGGGGCAAGATAGCCTACCAGGTTGCCTAACTGTCTATAAGAAATATGGCCTATCCAAGCTTGCACTTACTTCCTTAATCTAAGCCACTTCACTGGTTACATTCCTGTATCATGGAAAACAACCAATGCAATGCCATTGCACAAGAATGCCACAACAACAGCAGATGATTGTAACTTGGGAGTAGTTATTCAATATTTCACTGACTCAAAATTATTCCACTATGGGTTAGACCATGTTAACAGATACAAGGACAAAAGTCTCAAATTAAAACTGAAAAAAATGTACTATAATTAATTCTGGTAAATAACACATTTTCCTATACAATATGAGACACACCACTCCAATCAGACATTGTCATAAGAGATATGAGTACTCTTGATAATAATTACTTAACTTTTGACCATCATGGCTTCACATTAGTTAGGAAATCTTATCTACTTCATCTAATTTTCAAAGAGATCTACTCTAGATCCAAAAATGTCTTACTTCCTCAGTACTCATATCTCAGAAAACCAATTATTCAATATAATGCTTGTTTTGGAATGTTTGTATCTAAATGTATCACTCAAACTGAGAAACCTCAGAAGTTCTTAATCAAAAACATCAGTGGCCTCAAAAATCTTAGGAGAGATTGGCAACCCTCTTGCTATGGTTAATTTCATATAGGCTCCCTCATGAGTATCTGTGCCTAGCCTTTTCAGCCATGAAAGATCCAGTCCTGTTTAACTTTCCATTCTTTAACAGAACAAATGGATCCTCATATACCAGGATAAAGGAACTAAACCTTCATCAACTGATAATCAACACATATTGGCATGATAAATTCATATCTGTTCCCAAGCTGAGGAATGTTTTTATATATCCATAACATGTCAAACAGAGCAGCAATCTTGCCACCTTCAAGGTAAACCTAAACAATGCTTTTGTGCATCTCCTATGGCATGGGGAAATGTTTTGTTTACCAAAATTAATTAAACTGCATCGTTTCTCATTTAATTTGCAACCTTTGTACTTGTACCAGTTGTTAATGTGGCCTAGGCGACAGAGGAGCAATTGTGAGTCAGTGAAAGATTGAATAAAAACACCAATTTATAGCCATAGGCCATGAAAGAGAAGCAGATGTTAATATGCTTCCATTGCCATTGGACATTTAAGTATAATCAATGTCATCAATTCAAGCTTTAATAAACCCCTTCAATAGGTGTTGACCATAAAACTGGTGTACAAATATCTTGAGAAAATATTGCATAATCAGTTAAACAAATGAAGAACAACAACTTCAGCAAGTCAAGATAAATCTATTAATTCTGTTGGGTGTCAGCTTAATTAACCTTGTTAAGTCCCCTCACATCTATCACATACACAGGGATCTTTGTTTTATTAATGCTTTCAGGGGCATGAAGCCACTAATTATGGTGGTGTGGTGACTTCTTTAACCCTATCAAATTTGTACTGATTTTATTAGTTCTATAGTGGTTTCCATGGCTTGGCTAATTTTGATAGGAGCCTCTGAGCTCTAGTTTTGCTAGGCATCACTTTCAAAGATTAAAATATGATCCTGACACTTAATCATGCATTTATTTTGGGACTTCATTAATGTGAAACAATGCTTGCCTGACCATCCTATTGAGAAATGTCAACAAAACTTATTTATGTAACGTGTTACTTGCACTGAAGATATTTAATGCCTTATGTATGTGTGAGTAAGTAAATGAGTGACTCTTATTGGTAATATACTACAGTAATCTAAGGAGTTGTTAATTTGGAAAGGTGTATTGAGCTGTGTTTACTTTGTATTGTGTTAAAGCAGGGGGAGTTTATGTTTACTCTTTCTAGTATATTAATCATATTATGACTTATTTGTAAGAAATATTTTGTAGGTGATTACTTTATTGCATGCTAATATGATGACGTTTTGCCTGATTTTTTTCATTTAATGCATAGTATTTGTGTTTTACAATTGCTATCAATATGGTATAGTTTTTTGCCTGTGTTAAGTATACATACAAATGGAGAACAAATAATTATTTTCCAGCCTACTATAGTTCTGTTTCCATGAATACATGTTACAACATAATGGATCCAGGCACTGATAAGGTGGGTCATTCAGAAGAAAAAGGATGAGCTGGGTACTGGTTTAAGAAAAGATTGTAAACAATGATGTTTTACACCTTGATCACTTCTGTGGTAGACTTAGCTATATGGGTTATATCCAGAGAAGGCCGTAACAGCCAACCAGTTTCCAAAGTTTCAAAGCACCCTCCACATGCCCAAATTGTCAGGCAGCTCAAGATGAGCTGACTACACAACAATTTAGCCACAAAGCCCTTCAGAGCTTTACTGCTGCCAAAGTGTATGCTATTCTGAGACATTTAAGGATAGACAGTCAGTTTGTGCCGTCCTTCGCCTGGCAGATAAGTTCCATTTGCGGAAAAAAACTTCAATTTTCTTATATTTACTGACATTTTATTACTTTCCTCTTTGGGAGTGCTGTGTTTTAACAGACTGTCTCAAGAATTTAATGTAGTTTTAAACAGAATACTCTTTATTCTGTCAGTTTGAAAGTAGTGTAAACTAACTGATAACATATTTTCTGTGGAGTAAATTTTGTTTAATTTTCCATTGTGGGCTGCCATAGTGTTTGAAGGTGCTTTTTATTGTTTTTCTTTTTTTTTTTTCTTTGGACTAATAGTTATGCCATCATGTTCTGCTTGTCCTCCCCAGGAAAAGGTGTCATTTTCAGATTAACCTTGGAAGAGATTGTCAATCCCATGGTCAGCACATCTTTCAGCCACAAAAAGAAAGTTAAACAGCCAGACTTTGACAACACAGCAGGCTATTTGCCTCAGCTGCAGGTGGGTGATTCTACTATGACAAGTTGTTGCACTCAGACCACTCATCTTTCACTTTAAATACCTCTGGTGTACCACCTACAGCAACAATGGGCCAGGGTTAACCATGTCCTCTACAACTGTGGAGTCCTCTCAGTGGGCAAGGGAAAGCCAGTCTTGTTGCTTCTGGGAGATGGAAAAGGAAAACATTTCCTGTCATGCCAGAATGCTGTGCCCATCCCTGGGGAAGCAGCAGCTGTTGTTACTAACATGGTTGGCCCCATTCTTCCTGTCAAAAAAAAACTATATTTTTTGGATAGGAGTAGCTTAGTGAGACTGGCTGAGGGTTTAATTCAAGCTATTGCTCCTTCGTGTAGAGTAGGTTCTGGTAAAAGAGGGAAGCCTCTTTTCCTGAAGAAATTCAAGATTCTGAATCTGAATGACAAGATGCAAGAATGTATTCAAGTTTTTGTCCTCAGATTTATGATTCAGACTTGGAGGAGAGCTCAGCTGCTGATTATCCCTGTGGGAGTTTCTGTTTCTCTTTCTCTGAGACTACTGCTAGAATGTTGCAGTGTTTTCAGTGGGAGAACAGTAAGGTTTCTTAGTCCCTCAGAAAATGTTATGAGTTGCTACAGAATGATTTTCCAGATGCTACACCCATTCCCCCTGGCTTTAAAGGATATGTGTCCTACTGCCTGCAATTTTTCTGATAGTCAGCTATCTGTCCCTAAAAAAAACAGATAGGATGTATAAAGTCCCTCAGTCTTTTAAATGTTTATACATTATTCCCAAATCTGACCCAGCAACTACAGCCTTAGTTGACTCAAATTCTGCTAAGCACTTTGTTAATTCCAATCCTACTCTTTCTAATAAGGATGGGGACATTACTGACAGGTATTGGAAAAAGTGTATACTTCTGCAACTTTGATTTTCAAACTTTTAAATTGTCAGGCTTGCATGTTAAACTGTGTCTACTTTGCATTATTGAAATATCACTTAGCCAAAAATCACATCCACAAGATGACTTCATCAAAATCTTTATTTTAACAAAAATGTGAATAACTGAAGATTTACTCTGGGAACCTAACCACTTGGCCACCATAAAAAAAAAAAAAAAAAAGAAAAACCGAACAGAAGCAAATCAAACCCATCCAAGTGGGGGCTCCACCTCCCTACCCCCAACTAAATACACCGACTCCAAGATCGCATTACAGTGGGGAAAAGGGCAAAGTTCACCATGATGGCCAAGTAGTTACTTTCTTGGAGTAAAACTCCGGTGATCTGTGTTTTCATTAAAATAAAGTTTTTGACGAAGTCATCTCATGGATGTGACTTTCTGGTATGTGAAAGTTTGACAATAACAGGTGCACCCACTAAACTATGTTCTGACACATCCTGAAATATAAGGAATGATTTATCTATAGTTTCTTATGATATAATATATTGTTTCTTATAGTTTTTTTAAGGAAACAAAATGCTTTGAATAACTTTGTTTCTTCTACTCTACAGATCACTACTTATTGTTTACAGTGTGTGTATGCCTCTGTATATACTTCTTCCTTGACTATGGCCACTGGAACTGTTTTAAAGAAATTTGCATGGTTCCATTCTCAGAACCTCCAAGATGATTTAAAAATGAGATTTTAAATTCTGTCTTAGATAGAGATTTAGTGTTTGCTCTCTGTTGCAGAGGTGATCAAAAACTATAATGAAAGGGGAAAGCTGATCCAGGGAATCTCTTAAATTTTTTCAGCCCACTTTTTTCAAATTGTCCAAGAGATTTTCTTTTTCCTCATCCAACTTTGACAAAAAAAAAAAACAAAATAAACAGTCTCAATAGAATTCAAGTAAGCTGACATTTAAGAAGAAGTGGCATGTGGATTCCAAAACAAAGTCTCAAACCTCCCAAAACCAAGTATAGGCCAGCAAGTCTGAATTCAAGAGATGCTGTGACCACCTTCAACCCTGTTGCCTGTTTTCCATTTTTCTCTTTGGCAACAGATTGTTTTAGACATATGGGTTATGAAAATCATTCATCAGGCTAACAGATGACATTGGGATGAATTTCTCCTATCCAAGTGGGGAAATGTTTTTTTTTTTTTCAAGGAGGTTTCTTTTAAAAAGCTGTTTGTGATAGTGCCCAAATTCAAATTTATGTCACTTCACAACATGTTACCTATTCTTTCTCTTTCAAATTGTCTTGTAAAACTAGACATAAAAGATGCTTATCACATGCCTATTTATCCAGACTTCAGATGTTTCTTAAGGTTATGTGCATCAGAAACACATCATTACTATCCACTGCACCAAAAGTGCTCACAAGGTGTCTAGTTTCAGTTATAACTCATTGAAAACTACAGGGTAGCCACATTTTTTATATTTAGATGACTTGCTTATCTTTGCAGAGACTTTTTCAAAATGTCAGAAATCTCCCTGTGGGTGAGAGATCCCTTGCACAAGCTATGATTGAAAGAGAACATTCAAACGTCTTTCTTGACTCCCTCATACAGGATTTTGTTACTGGGATGTTAACTTGACACCCCCATTGAAAGATCTTTTCTTCCACAAGAAAAAAATAGATCTTTATCTATCTAGATGTGTTTCAGTCTTTGGTTACTGTGAGGGAATACCTCATAATTTTGGATCTCATGGCATTTATGATTCTTATGATACCCCTGGAAAGACTCTGTATGAGAAAGATACCATGGTATCTGAAATCTCTTTGGTCCCAGCATCAACACCTTTTTTTCTTTTCAGATCCAGGTATCATGGTTTGTCAGAAAAGAAACTGTTTGGTGGAAACAACAGATATCCTTAAATCCAGATCTCCCCTTTTCTATCCCTGATCCAAAGCAGTCAAAATATATGATTCAACCTTTGCTTGGGGAGCAGTTTCAGGAGGAATTAAAATGCAAGGGTGTGGGGCACCAAGGACAGACACAAGCACATAAAGATGAATAAGATGCTTACTCTGATTAAGGCACTCAACTCTCTGAAGCATCTTTGGTCACTGGGACTTTGTCAAGTGGTTAGAGACAAACCCTCAGTCATGTGATAGATCTAAAAATGAGGCGAAACCAAACCATATCCCCTGTGCAGCCTAGCCATGTTAGCTTGGGACATAGCTTCACACCACAACTCACTCTGCAGGCATGCTACATTCTGTCATAGCAAAATGTTGGGCAGTCAATCTGAACAGGACCAGGGCAGACCCTCACAAATGGAAGATAGATCAGGAGGGAGGTCTTCCAAGATTTGATCCATCTGTGTGGGATTCTTCAAGTAGACTTCTATGCCTCCTCGTTGAACAATCAACTGGCAAAATTCAGTTTCAGGAATTCAAGCAAAAAGGCCTGGAAAACAGATAATTTTTATTTTATTTGGACAGGAATGTTCCTGTATGCCCTTTTACCCTTTCCAGTAATATATATGGAACTTGTGAAAATTCAGAAGGAATCCTCCATGATCATTGTGGTAACTTCCCTGTGGTTCAGGCAACCATGGTTCTCCCTTCTTTGGAAATGGCCAGAGACATTCACCAAAAGCTTCCTCACAGAATAGATCTACTCACACAATAACAGGGATGTTTGATACACCTTGACATCAATCATATTCAGTTGACTGCCTGGATAATAGGGTCTTAATTCCTTTTTGTGGCATCTGTTTTCTGAGGATGTGTAGCAGGTACTATTGGATGCAAGAAAGCCTGCTACTAGAAAATCATATATCAGCAAATGGAAAAGGTTTTCTAATTGGTGCCAACAACATAACCAGCACCCATTCAGGCAGGCTATTTGTTTTCTAGCTTAAAACTATCTGTGTGAGTTACTATCCTAAGAACTTTCTTATTCCTTTATTCAGGTTTATTTGTTGGCCATTTCAGCATTCCAGCCCATGGATCTTCCATGTTCAAGACAGTCTCATGCCAAAATATTCTTGAAAGAGGTTTTGTATAAGAGGCCTCCAAGTAAACCGGGAGACCCTCCTTTGGATCTTAATTTTGTGTTAGAGAAGCTAACACTTCCTCCATCTGAATGAGCTAATCTGGCTGACTTGAGGTTGTTAACATGAAAAACAGTTTTACTGATTTCTCTGACCTCTGCAAGAAGGGTATCTGAATTGCAAGCTCTTAATGTGAGTCTATTGAACCTCATTTTCCATAGAGACAAGATTTATTTGAGAACTTATCCTTTTTTATGCCTAAAGTGGTATCTGAGTTTAATTTAAGCCATACTATTAAACTCCCTGTTTTCTTTCCTGATTCTAAAAATTAGGTAGAAAGGTTACTCCATATCTTGGAAGTCCAAAGACAACTCGGGCACTATCTTGACAGAAGTAAATCTTTCAGATCTTTGGATTAATTGTTCATTTCTAGTGAAGGCAAGAAGGGACAACCTGCACCAAAATGGACTATTTCCAAATGGTTGTCTAAGACTATTACCTTTTGTTAAACCCTACTTGACAAATTGGGTCTATATTATAGCAATGAATGATCAAATGATCGAACATTGTTATAGTGAACTCAAAAGTTCGAATTTACAAGACATCGAACAACAAGAAAAGCAATTTTTCCCAGGGAAAAAAAATCATTGTTCCCAAAAAAAAAAAAAAATTAAAAAAAAGACATTAAAACATTGCATAAAGTGGGGGGCTATGCCCCCTACACCCTCCAACCTGGGGGGGGGTTGTGCCCCCCATACCTCCCCTACTTAAATATACCAACTCCAAGATCGCATTACAATGCCGAAAATGGCAAAGTGACGGAAGTGGCCAAGCGACTTCTTTCCCAGAGAAAGAATTTGCTTATATGCCACTTCGTCATTTTGCCTTTTTGACATTTCAAGTTCGACCAAGACGCATTCAGCAAAATGCTTCTTCGGTCATCTGATAGGAACCCGACAAATCTATAGTAAGCAAGGTCAAGGCCTAGTTTGCCAGGCCCTTGGCTTCATCTATGGCTTTTTGGAAAGGGTTGGATTCTAGAAGTATTTTATAAGTTGCTATTTCGTCCTTTCATACTTTTACAAAACACTACAAGTTTGATTCTTTCTCAAGATCTAGAGCATGTTTTGCTAGGACTATTCTCCTCGGGTTCTGAACCCTTCTCTTTCCCACTCCAAAATATAGTTAGCTATGGTGATCAACATGAAGAACATAATGCAGTTGTGCAAGCTGAACTTACCATAAGAGTAGATGACTGAATGATCATTGCTGCAGTAGATGCTCCCTCCTTCCATCTGATTTTTAGTGTGCTTTTATGCAAGTGCGTGGACATTTATTTTTTGTTATTCCTAGCATTGTCTATTCAGTACTCAGCCTCCCTCTGTATGCTGGCAAGAAAGCTCTGAAGGGCTTTGTACCCAAACTTGCCTTTTAGTCAGCTCAGCTTGTGCTGCCTGCCAGTTTGGGTATGTTGAAGGTGCCCTGAAGCTTTGAAAGCTGGCAGGCTGTTGTATCTTTAGCAGGAAATAACCCATGTAAGGCTACTGCAGCAGTGATCATTTGAACATCTACTATAATGACAAGTAGACTCTGATGGATCAGGTGGGCCTTAATTATACCATATGTAAATAATAATTGATGTAAAGTGAAAGGGGGTCTACTTCAAGTCATCAAAGTTTCACAACATCAAACATCTGATCATCAAAGACCAGATGATCAAAGTTGTAAAACATTGACCTTTCTGAATGGAGATTGACGTACAGTGTGGAATGGGAAAATGACCGTTCTCTTCATTCTAGTCCAATCTCAAAGTTGGTATATTTAAGTAGCAGGGGGTCTGGGGGTACAGGAGGGCTTGTCCCCCTGTAAATATGTGAAAGAAGATGTTTTCTCTTTTTAATTTTTTTTAATATTCAGTGTTTTACAACTTCAATCATCTGGTCTTCGCTGATAAGATGTTAAATGTTATGAAACTTCGACCATATGAAGTAGACCCTTTTATCTATTTATGGCAGGTTTGATATTTTATGCTTTTTTAAAAGTTCCATTTAAAACTATTTTGAGTTTTAATATTTTTGATTGAATTTTACATTTGCTTATGAGTTGCAGCTTGCCTATGTAAGTAATTCCTGTTGCTCTTTTCAGTAAGATGATGTTCCCAAGATGAGGAAGAAATAAACCACTTACTGTCGGTGATTCCTGATTTTAATAAACAATAGCTTTTCTAATTTTTTGTTAGCCTTATTACTCTTTCATCAAAACCCTGCATTTTTATGTACTTCTACAGGTATTTTTTTATAATTCTAAGAATTTAATTTGTGTCAAAGAACATTGTTATCTAAGCAACAGTGAGTATGAAGTGACATAAATATTCTGGGAAACAGGAAGAAGAATTAATGTAAGCAGAACATGAATGAGTGACAGTGACAGAGATAAGTAGGAGATGGTGCAGGCTTTGTGGGACATGGTAATTATAAATATATTGCTGGGATGGGGGTGAGAGTATAATGTGATAGTACAGTCCGGTTAGTGGGTCCATTATGTTGAAACTTATTAATAGCCCTATAAATAATATCACCAGCCATGTTGGGGATCAGGTAGAGACAGTTACCTGTATGAACAGTGTTTTTGTTTCATGACTGCCCCCTCAAAATATTTTTTGAAAAGCAGACATTTTCTTTGGTCTGATCAAAGAACCTTGTGATGTGGTAATGTATATCTGTTCACTGAAGAATCACTTCTATTCTGTGGAGAATAGTACTGTCTGTGCACAAAAAATATATACTGCAGAACCTCGATCATCATACAAGGTCATGCAGCAAAACCTTCAGCGAACTGCTGTTATTCATATTAGATTCTCATTGTATTGTATTGTAACTGTATGGAATACCGAACTTTGTTACCTTGAAAGGGTTCATTGCTTTCATGGTCTGATGAATAAGGATATGTATATTATTTTATTATTATTATTTTTGCTATGTTCTCCACACTCTCAAAAAGCCACCAGCATTTGCCTAGGTTATAAAATAGTTGTCACGTGTTCCCTAAGACAAACTGTCCAGTGAGTAGAGTAAAACCCTAGAACTAAGAGGGCAAAGTTCAACAATACAGTTTTTCTATTGCCCAGTAACTTTTGCAGGTTGCATAGTTCTGTTTTACAGTAAGGGGAACAAAAGCATCAATGCATGAGGTTTGGGGGATGGGGTGGTGTGCTGTCAGCCTCCTGAAGTCAAGTCATCCTCTGGAATATGTTTTATATATCACAATCATGCCTGCATACTTAAGAAAAAACATGCAAACCTAAGCAAATTGGACAAAACAAGTTAAGTTCAATTCTTTGCAAGCCTGATTTTTTTTTTTTTTTTTTGCAAGTGTGACTCAATCATAAACAAAGACAATGGTTTTCTCACTCATTAGTCACACAGGATTGCTGATGCTGACTTACATGCATTCTGAGAACTGACAAAGCTCACACTCACAACAGTTAAACGATGCTCAGATAGTCAAACATTTCGCCTCCTCTCTAATAGCATATGTAAATTATAAACAGACAATATTTAAGCTGAATTACTTAAAGTACTTGAAAATCTTACATGTATTATGTCAGTGTTATTGCTAAGATAATTCATTATTGACCATACATACAGCAGGTAACATACATATTCACTGTGTTGTATATAAATTCTTAGATGGGCAGGCATCTGTTCTGTTGGTACATTAAAAATAAAAATTTGCTTTTTCGCCAGTGGCTATAACTTGTAAATGCAGCAAAGATGTCATTTGTTTTGCCATGTTGCTAACCTAGTAATTATGATCAATGCTGGAACATAGTGTCAATTATGTTTAATACGTTATTGCAGCAGTTTTTTTGTTAGTCGCTTTACTTCTTTCACATAACTGCATTAATCATTACTTGAGAGAGTAGGTGACTACATAAGTTTATTGGATATTATTGCTAGTTAACTTTAGAAAGCAGCCATCTTTACAGATGTAATTTGAAAGCTGGTGTCTTCTGTTTTATGAAATAATCTTTACACTTGTACTTTAAACAGTGATTTCCACCTTTATATAGTACTGGTGCTCTTAATCTATATATTCCTTTATGCTGTTTTGACTGTATAACAATCTATTTCCTTTGAAGGATTTGTTTCAAGTCTTAATCTTTTAGCTATAAGAATTTCTTATTTATCATTTTTTGAACATTGATTTTTTTTACTGTAATACCCCCTCAATAAATAAATACATACGTCCTGCTATCCAAGCTACCCATGATGGCTAATCTTCATTTATTTCACTCTTTCTTTCTGGATGAAAGTAATTTATTTTTTTTTTATATTTTCAAAACTCCTCCACCCACTGACATTTGAACCTCATTGGACTTACTCACTGTCCATAATTCCCTTCATTTCTTCTAGGGGTTCAAACCTTTGCAGTGGGCCATGGATAAGGTCATTACATCAAGTGATGATACTTTTTTGCATCATCTTTTCCTCAGTACCTGGTATAGTTAATATCAGGATGTCCAGGAATGAGTGCCACCACATACTAGTACTAAGTCAAATGCCCAGTTGAACCTGACTCTGTATTGTAGATGGACACCCCACTATTATGGCATATTGCAGAGCACCCCCTTTACCCTACTCCTAGGAGAGGTGAACTGGCAGCCAGACAAGCATTATCCTCCTCATGCTAAGGTGACACTTCACTACCTAGGTTGTAAATCTATACTAGGGAAAAAGCATTTTTGGCCAGATTTCATATGATCTCTGTTTCTGTTCCAACAGGCAAGACAGTCTCTTTCCTCCCATCTTTCTTCTTTTGTTTCCTTCTTTCTTTTCTTGGTCTTATTTTCTCCTGTTAGTACTTGTTTATCAACATTCACTGCTTCATATGATGCTGCTGTTTTTTGTTTGCTATTACTGCTACTTAAGATGCTTTTTAAAGAATGTGATGTAACTAAAGTTACAAAAAAAGGCATATTTCAGTCACGTGACCTCCTTCAGCTGCATTTAGATGTGCATCTTATCCTTTCTATACATCTCTGAGCATATGTTTTTTTTCATAACAAACAGCTTGGGGTGCTCTTTTGGTTACTAAATATACAGATGCACTTTAACCATTGCTAGTATATTTAGAAAGGAAATATTTTTAGAAAGCAGCTGTATACCTTTTTTGAGGGTGGAGTAGCAAATTCTAAATCCTGCTAATGTTTGTGTCCTTCGGCTTTTCCCGGTTAGGGGTCACCACAGCGGAACTTCGGTCTGCTAATGACTGGCAGTAGATTTTTACGTACTGGCTTTCCGGGCCTAACGCACAACCTTCAGCGAAGGAATGCCCATTCACGCATGTCACCACACAGAAGACGCTCTGAGAATCGAATGGACAACGTCTAACTGTGAGGCTATCTCTATTCAATACACTACATATCTCTCTCACTCCTGTATGTCCAGACAAGCCATATCCTACTTCCTCTTATCTTCTTAAAACTTAAAGACCCTATCCTCTTCTCATGCAAATGGTATAACTATCACTATTTACAGTTAGAATATTCATTTTTAATATTTTTAGCATAGATGTATAACTAAGCAAGTTGTATACATTCTTTTTGACCCCACTCCACCCCCACTGCCTTCTAAAGGACCTGGCTTATTTTGAAAGAGCATCATTTTAGGGGAACCCATTAAACAGCTATGTGGGAAGCATCATCAAATACCTGGTAACTTCTTTTTCTAATGATGTGCATTCTATTGATGTCTTACAATGGTATGGCTGTGTGGCAATGTCACTGTTTCATTTTTACACCTTCTCAAAGGTTCTGATATTAACCACTTAAGCTTCAGATAGTACTGTATAGTGGAGTTAAAGTCCTGAGTAAGGCGGTGCAACAGGCAGCACACTTTTGTTTTCACAGAAGACCAGAAGGCTGATGTTCTATTCCCACTCCAGGTGTTTGGATTGTTGACACTGATGTGCAGTGTCAGCAGTCCACAAACCTGGAGTGCTGCTACTGACATGCAGTATAAGGGGGTGCTGGACAACTGAGAGTGTTGTCCTTAGGATGAGATGCTAAACTGTGGTCCATTTCTTCGAGTTTGCCATAGCTCAACTGGATGTAAATGATCCCATGGCACCTATAAAAAAGAGTAGAGGAAGTTCCCTGATTGCCCTGGCCACAGTTCCCTTAGTTATGGAAATACCACCTTGAGTTCCCCTTAGTGGGACTAACCTGGTCAACAAAGAATAAATAAATAAATAAAATAAACTGTTAGTAACCATTACATTTATTATTGTTTTCAGAAAAATAATCTTGTTGGTACATTAAATAAAAAAAATAAAATGGAGTGCTTAACATACTTCCACATTAATCTGATGAACGTATCTTATGATCTCTGCTTGGCCTTTGATTGCTTTTCTTGTCATTGTCAGTAAACTAGAAAATTGTTCAAAACACTGAGCAACTATGACACAGTCATAGGAAGAATGGAATGTAAGAACTAGTCCAGGGAATAAACTGGAATAGCACAGTGTAGCCATAATGGCATAACCAAAATGTGTGCTCTGCAGCCTACATTCCTAATAAATAACAGTGCAATATGACAAGAAGCTAGAGTAAAATTGGTAGAGTTCAAAAGTAATATACGAATCAAGAAAATATGCAGTAGAAATACACATGAAATACGTAAACTTGTGTTTCAGTTTCATGAAACTGTAGGGTTCTGACAGAATCTATCAAGGGCTTTTGCCAAAAGGTTTTTCCACTAACATGGTATTTGGTGATATCAATTTTCTCAGCTCAGTTAGGTATGTAAAATGCATTCCATAACAGTTCAGATAAATTGTGAGGAAAATATTTTATTAATTAGTCTCAGTCTTATTTTTCACTAGTGCCATTTGATCAGTATAACTGGAATAGAAGTCCATTTGTAGAACTTCAATCTGATGACTGTGCATTTACTACTGGGAAGGCAGTATAGGTAAATGAGACTGCAAATGATAGAATACAGTAGTTGAAATATCACAAACTGGATTTAAACTCATACAGGATTCACACTGTAAAGGAATATCCTAATATTGCTCAGAAAGTTTTGAGAATTCTATTTCAGCATTTTGAATTTACTATGCCCATCTGGGCCTAAAAGATCCCTTTTTAGTGGAGACCTGGAAACAAAAGCTCCAGTTCAAAACTACAACTTACAATTAATGATTATACCGCTGAAAGTTAATGATTATACTGCCGAAAGTTATGAGAACTGCAGTGGTGGTGCTGCGGTAGCCTCACAGTAAGACGTTGTCCTGTTCGATTCTCAGCTAGAGTGTCTTCTGTTTGGAGACATGCGTGAATGGGCGTACCTTCGTTTGAAGGTTGTGTGTCAGGGCCAGCAACTCAGCATGCAAAAATCTACTGCCAATCATTAGTGGACCACAGTTTCGCTGTGGCGACCCCTAACCGGGAAAAGCCGAAAGACACAACAACAACAACTGCTGAAAGTTATAAAACAATACAAAGTTCTGACAGAATAACTGTAGAAAGTGTAAAAGAAAGCCAGATTATAGAATGCTGTATGGTTCAATTTTAAAATAACATTACAAGATTATCTAATTTTGTGATAACATCTTATGGTATAATTATAGCTCTGTCATTTCAGTACTAAGTTATAAGGAAAAATATATCTGGAGTATAACATCTGAAGTGAAAAAATAAAAGTTTTGATTACAATACATAAGCTATTAAAAAACAGCTAAGATGCAGGTTGGTAGAATGATAGAAGGAAAAGTGGGAGTGAGGCGAAAAAGAATAGAAAGTAGAAGTAGCAGGAATGATAAGTGAAAAATACTGTGAGGGGAAAAGGAGAAGAAAAAATGTGGGTTAGAGACAGTGAGGTGGAAAGGCCAGAGTGGGAAGTGGAAACCAAAATTTGAATACACATGAAGTATAACTTTTGATTGAATTGGAAAGTAGTAGTTTGTGAATTCTATCTTTCAGTATGGGTTAAGTTAAGTTGGTTTAACCAGGAGATGAGCAGTAGTATGACTATATACTACAGATGCTGCTTTTTGTAAGTTTTAAATGAGTTTAAGTTGCTGACTTGTTTCTGAAAGACAAGAATGGAGTCCCATAATTTTGAAACACAATTTGTGAAAAGTGAGTTACCTGTTGAGTTATAAAATTTAGAAACAGCAAGCAGATAGTTGTTCCCACATCTGAGCTCTCTGAGGAGCAAGACTGGTATAATAGACTGTAAAGCAGGGCATTTATCTGGTTGATCTATGAGTTTGTGGATTGCTAGCAGTTGTGTTGAGATTAGATATGGGGGCTCCAACCACTTAAGATGTTTTGGTAATAGACAATGGCGAGCTTTTGATCAAAGATTAGCTGCACATTTAGTGACATTGTTACAGCATTTATCCATTCTCAGTAGTAAGGCAGTCTGAAGATTGATAACTATTGGGAATGCATATAAGATGGATAATAATAGGAAGGTCATGCCTATGTGTTTTCTTGTCATGTCAGTAGGATAAGGTTAGGCTGCATACAGTGATCCAAGTTTTTGGATGGGTTTTGTTTATTGCTTGAATTATGTGATGGTGAAATTTCATTATTTTATTTATTTTGATCCTGAAAAGTTTAATATGAGAGACCTGCTCTATTTTTGTATTATTAGCTAAGTATATAGTAAAGAGGAAATTTGAATGGAAGCCAATCTGTGTGGGTATAAGAATGCATTAGAGCTTAAGTATTTTAAAAGTTGAGGGTACACACATTTCTCAAGAAATTTGGATAATGGAAAGAGGATAGCTGTGGGCCTATAATTTGAAAATTCAGTGGAAGTTCCATCCTTATAAAGTGATGATAGCTATCTATATATCTATCTAGATAGATAGATAATTATGTGTGTGTTTGTGTGTGCGTACACATTCACATGTGTGTGTGTGCATGTATGTCCATGTACATACGTGTGCAAATATGTGTGTGCATGTATGTGTGTATGTATATGCGTGTGCAAGTGCATGTATAATGTGAAGAAAATGAAAATACTGTCATCTGTGTTAGCATGTCTGGCAGGAGATTTGTGTATATTCTCAGATTAACTTGTATTGTATGCCAGCATGTCTAAGTGTGAAATGTAAATACGTTTTTTTAAATGTTGAGTATGTCCCTATTTAAACAGAATGTTTTAAAAAAAATCTGTCAGTCTTTTAATACATTTATAATTGTGCATGTTTGAGAGGGACATTCTAAAGTACTGTGGAGAACCAGTTGAATAGTCCGTGATGCCATTAGAATGTTCCAGGTTGCCAAGTGATTATTTGAACAGCTGATTGACAGGATAAGAACATTTTCAAACAGATGACTGTTATATATCGAAAAAGACAGTTGAGACTGCTGATGACAGTTGAGCTGGCAGTTTTGTCAAGTGCTGTGCAATCAGTGGATACCTAGAAAAGAGAACTCATCAAAAACTGTAAGTCTGCCTTTTGTCTTGCTGTTATGTGTCAATTAGATCAGGGACAGCATTTTTAGTTTGATTAGGAAAGCTTAGTTATTAAGATAGAATTTTTCTAAAATGATGGATGCCTATCCTGTAGATTGATTTTACATTTCTGGTAATTGAATTTTGATGTTTATTGAGTGTTGTTGATCTACATTCTTGTAATTGTTTTACTTATTATCAAATGTTTTTTTTTTTTCATTACTTTACTTTGTGGCTGGAAATCAGTGTTTTTTTTTTCTTTACAGATTAGAGAGTGCTTATACCTGTTTGATACTCCCCAGGTCCCCCCAAAGGCCTGGCTGTTCTGGTCTTAGCTATCATTTATTTTGATATTTAATTTTTATAATTGGACACCCCTTTACAAGGACATGAAGACACTCTGATTGGTAGCAATGTTACCATATTATTTTGGTAAAAAGACCCAGATGAAAACATGTGTCAGGCTTTCCCAGAAGTTTTTGGATGTGTGAGATTTAAATTTACTTTGAGCGTTAGTGCATCAGAGGTGTTAAACTGGGACACTTTGCTCTGAAGTGTATAATAAGAAAATACATTTGGAGTGGACAGAGGTATATAGTCCAGTACCAGGAAAATAGAGTGTTCCTGTTGTGCACTTAGGGGAAAATTTTGAAATATTACTTCTGTTTAGGTGACAGTCTCATATTGGAGTTAGTAGTAAGGAATGAAGCTCCTTAGTTACTGACCCAAGATCATAAGGACCATCACATTTATAGGTGGCATTCCGGTGGGATATAGCCGGGCATCACATATGTGTGCATGTGTGTGCAGGTGCATGTATGCACATATGTGTATGCATATGCATATATGCCTATATATATATGCATGAGTGTATGCATGTATGTGCATGTATGCCTGTATGCAAGTGAGTGTGGATATGTGTGTGTGAGTGTAAATATGTGAAATTAGAGAATTTCATGTGAGGACAGAAATTTCTGACAATATTTATTACTTTATTATGATTACAGTGGATATTTCTTCCCTTTATATGTTGATTCCTGTAAACAAAGGGTTAGAATTATTAAGTCATTTTTTACAAAAATATGGGCACTACAACACATCAAGTATATCTGTATAGAACTGTAATGGATATAGTGTTAGTGAATAATTATTTTACTTTTAACACTAAGTTTTACAAACAAAAGAAGGGGGTAGGAATGGGGGCAACGGTAGCCCCCTCCTTTGTTAAGTTAGTTTTAGGATGGTGGGAGAAAGAATTGTTACCACACATTTCTATGTATGACAAGATTTTGATGCACTGCCATTTTGTTGATTTATTTTTTACAGTTTTAGAAGTTGATTTTGATTTGAATAATTTTATGCTAGAATTGAATAATAGTTGTACTTTTCTAGAATTTACAAGTGGAAACTTTGGTCTTCAAGTTAACTTTTTAGACATAGATTTAGAGTGGGATGGTGCCAAATTTATTTCGAGAATTCACAGAAAAGAAACTTTTAGCAATAGCTATGTTCACTTCAAAAGTGGGGATCCTATGTACATTAAAAGGAACACTCCACATGACCAATACATTAGAGCCTCCAAGATGGTCAGTGATGACCAAGATTTTATTTGAATGAACTAGAATTTATCAAGAAGTTATTCTTGGAAAGAGGTTACAGCTTGGACTTACTTAATAATACAGCAGATTAAATTTTTAGTGTTAGAACCAATAAATTTCCACCCATTATTATACATGGTTTCACTAATAAACAGATTACCAGTGAAGCAAGAGATGAATCCTTTAACTCCCAATTTGCTTTAAGGTTTTGTTTGGACATAACGGTGGATTCCATGACCATTAAAAATATTGTGAAAAACAATTGGAAAATTTTTCTAGGACATGAGGACCTGGCAAAGGTAGTGGGGGATAGACCCCAGTGTGTAGAAAAGAAAAATGGAAACATTAAACAACTGTTGGAATTTTCAGGGATGAAAATTATAACACCTTGTACTAATAAGGTCTTTGGAACTTACAAATGTTTGAACTGCAGATGTGTAGGTTTATTTCTGAAGGTCCCTTAATAGACTTATCACATTGTAACAGAACTATAAAAGTACTATGTAGATTTGATTGTTCCTCTACTGGGGTTGTTTGTGTGCTTTATGTATGTCATGCACAGCATGTTATATTGGCATGACTACCAGAAGACTGGGTACTAGAATTAGGGACATGTATATGCTATTATGACATATGATAAGAATAATGCGCTGTACAAGCATTCTGTAAAATGTTCCAATTTTAAGAAATTTATTTTTTCTGTTCTGGACGTGCTACATATGGACTTAAGGGGAGTTGATTTTAAGAATGAAGTTGAAAGGAAGGAAGATGAGTGGCAGAGTCGGTTGGCTGCTCACCTACCCCCTGGTATAAATGAAGCTGTAAATATCAAATGTTTTTTAAAGTATAGAAAATCTGTAATTTATTCTGTTTGATGCATTATGGGTTACCATCAGTGTTTTCTTATTGGTTAACTGTTTAACAAATTTGGTTTAAATATTGCTGCAATATTATATGGTCGTTTGTTTCAGATGAAGTCTTCAGACAAATAGTTGGTTAATAAATTTGGTTTATGCTAAAATAATTGTGTAGAGCACCTGTTTCCACCAGTGTACTTTTGCTGTTTGCGTACAAATGTTCATGTATGTGTGAGTGTGTATGTGCATGCATATGTGTCTATGCGTATGTGCATTTGTATGATTGCATGTGTGTAGGCACACATCTCAACTCTAATAATGAACAAGCTGAAAACAGGAAGAAAGTGATGAAATGCAATACTCTTTTCAGAGTCTAATGGACATTACCAGATGCTAGCAAACTACCACTTTTGAGGTTCTGAGTTGATCAACTGGCTATCAACAGTTTTTCATTACTCACCTAATTCAGAATTTTGGCCCAGCTAATACTAAACATATGACAAAAGAAACAAGCTGTGTCAGTAGAGGTAGAATGATGGATATGTCTGCTTGCAGTCTGCCCACATATTCAGTACCTATGCAAAAGTAACCATTGCTCCTCTGCATTTACATTACTGATATCCCAACCTTCTAGCTGTATTTGGAGTAAATGTGTACAAAATCTGTATTCAAGAACATCTCTACCACATTTATGTGCCTTTCTAGTCACTCAGAAGGCTTAATTTAAGTGTACATGTAGTCTAGACTTTGTAGTAACCTCTATGAATCTCCTCAGTATTTAATACTGCAAGAAAATCAGTAGGAAAACTAAAATTAGGATGAAGAAGGTATGAGTTATGCTTGATTTGTCTGTTTACTCAGAATGGTGTGAACTTAGTGTAGGCATTAATGAATCCCAGGATACAGCTGATGTAAAGAATGCAACAAGGATAATAATGAAACTCAGGTACATGATAATGCAAGGTGGAATAAATCATATCACATTGTAGGTATTATAAAATAAATTGAAGTTAAATAAATAATTAAAAGAACACTACGTGGGAGAAAGAATGGGACCTGAAAAGGGTGTCCATGTAAGTAAGTATTTCTGTATATGAGTGAGCAACAATTGACACTGGATTATCATGTTAACTGCAATTGCAAGACAGCTGTCCAAATCTTAGTGAAACTTGGTAAAGTTAGTTGTTTATTTATTTTTATTTTATACTTTGCTGACTGGGTTAGTTCTACTAGATTAGCAATCTTTTTCATTGGATGACCTAGATAGCATTCATAATGGGTATGGGAAACTAGGAAAGAACAATGGAGAAATTTCCATACACTTTTAAGTGCCATAGCATTTTTTATATCCACCTAAGCTACCATTAGCTTGGGCAGATGAGACCTTGGTTTACTGTCTCAGCCATTGGATGGTATACCCAAGAGTACAACACCCTTCTCCTCAAGCTGCAATACAGTCTCAGCATGGAAAAATTAAATCAAAATATCTGGTGAGGAAATAGAAACCACAGCTTTCTGATCTTCTTGTACAAAAGGCAAGAATGTTATTTATTCTCTGACTTTTATACAATTTAATAAGGCCCCCAGTATAAGTCTATTCTTTATGATACAAAAAGCTGGTACAGGCACTCCACAGAACTCCACAGAAACCATGGCTCGAACAGGGAATAACTTATTGTAAAAACACAACAGCACACAGTACCAATGTCCAGTTAAGCGCTTTCATCTGTATGCAATACAGACTTCATCAGAACAAACAAACCATATTTGCACTTCATTTAAATAACCTCACTGGCGCCAAAACTGCATTCACATTTTCGAAAATTTTAAAGAGACATGGTCACAATATATAAAATAAGATAGTTAAAATAAGATGCTTTGTCTAAATAGTAAATGACAATTACGTAAATTATTTATTAATGATGTGAATTCATATAAAATAATAAATTAATAAATAGATATATAAATAAATATAAAATATAAAATATAATGTATTTGTAATGAATAGAGTAGAAAAACCTATACTATGACATAGTAAGAAATGGTTTGATACTAATGTATTCATTTATACCAGGGGATCTGGTAGCATCTGTATGAATTTGCCATTTGCTTTCTCTACTGGCTAATAATGCTTTCCAGTTTCCTCCATATGGTGAAATACTAACCTGATCTATTATTGAAAATTTAAATATGTGTTTATCTCCCTTCACTGATACGTGTCTGTACAATGCATTGTTTTTGTCTTTCACTTTGATCCTATATGTATGTTCGTAAATCCGTTTCTTAAATTGTCTCTCTGTCTTTAATATATAAAATGCAGGGCAAGCAGAACAAATCGCAATGTAGACCACATGGGAAGTATTGCAATTTCCCGCCCTACATCTTATATGTGTCTTGCTGATATCTTCCAATATTATACTATCAGCTTCGTATATAACATTGCATTGTTTACACCGCCCACATTTTTTAGTCCCCTGCAAATTGTTTTTGTTGGATCTGTATGATACTTTCTCCAACAATTGTTTGATGTTAGGTCCAGTCTTAAATACGAATCTAGGTTGATTACCCAAAATACAAGCTGTCTCATCATTCACCATAATTAAATTCCAATGCTGCTTGACAATACTCTTGATATAATGGACAAAAGGCAAATATACCAGGACGCAAACCCGATTGGAATTGCTATTTGACAAGGGCCCATCTTTTTTAACATGATTAAATTTGTTGCCTAACAGGGGGGTATATTTTTTGCCCCACTCACCTCTAACATAATGTGTTGTATCTATTAACAATTTATTGGGATATCCTCTAATTCTAAACATTTTCAATAATAATTTGAGTTCTTTCTCTAAAATTTCTCTTGTTGAGGACATTCTTGCAGCTCTGATGCACTGTCCTTTAAATACATTTTTAAAAACATATTGTGGATGATTGCTATTGAACTCTATGTAATCATTGGAAAATGTCTCTTTCTTAAATATTTGTGAGACAAAACCTCCCTCAGAATGACTAATGAATGTATCCAAATATTCAATACCACTGTCACTAACTCTATACGTAAATTTCAAAAATTATGTGCTATTATTAATATAATTAACAAATAAAGGGATATCATCCTTAGGACCTTTCCACAAAATAAACAAATCATCTAAATATCTAGTGTAATAAACTATGTTGTTGTAATATTCACAACTGAATATAAATTCTGTCTCCCATTCTAACATGACGAGATTAGCAAATATGGGAGCACAAGAGGCTCCCATAGCAACACCTCTTCTCTGCCTAAAAAATTCCACTCAGTCTTCTTGGATCTACTTGAGTCAATCAAGATACAACCAAACACCTTGGTTTTTGGTGACTTTAATTACCCATCCATAGACTGGGTAAATTATACATGTTCTAAGTTATGTGCTCAAAGGTTCCTGGACTTCAGTAACTCTAATGCCCAGTACCAGCTGGTTGACACACCCACAAGGGGCTGAATAATCCAGGGCCTGGTGTTCACCAACATGGGGGACCACTGCACCACCCCCAGTGTGTGCCCATCTCTGGTTAGATCTGACCACAAATCAGTGTTGCTAGAAGTAACTATAACACAAGACCCCCCCCCAGAAACAACTACACTAAAAAAAAATATCCAAGGCCAAATACAGTCTCTCATGTGACAGCATAAATAGCTTCATAGCCATTCTCTCCACTGATGGAACACAGAATTATGCTGATTTCTACACCAATGCTTTAAACAAGCACTTGTACAAGTGTATTGACACTGCCGTACCTAATAGAACCAATGCAAGATCTTCAAGGAAAAACAAACCTGCCTGGTAGACAACTGCCATTAATGGGCTATACAACAGGAGAAAGAAATTGCTGTCCAAGAGTAGGAAGGAATGGTCTCAAAACTGGAAGCACACACTCCTCAACTTAAACAAGCAAATAAGACTCTAGTGAAATCCTCCAAACTAACCACGAATCCAAATTAGCTTCCTTAACTAAAGATAACCACAAGGCATTTTTTAGTTACATCCATAACCTCAAAGGTAAGGCTCAGATTTGCGCTGAACTTGTAGTTAATGATACTACATATATAGAACCTTTGTATATAGCAAACCTGCTGGCTGACAGGTTCAGTGAGAACTTTACTCCCCTGTCCCTGCCACATATACCCCAAACCATGCCTAACACTTGTCCCCACACCTAGTATTTCCAAGGAGCAGGTCTTAAATGCCCACTTCAAGGCCAAAAACACAGCCTTTATGGGACCAGATGACATCCCGGGCTGTGTTCTACATGGATTAAAACAGGAATTAGCATCACCATTGAGCATACTTTTCAATCACAGCTTAAGCACTGGCTTCATCCCAGCAGAATGTAAAACAGCTACTGTCATTCTTTTGCACAAAAGGGGTACATCCACAGACCCTGGGAGCTACAGACTCATTAACCTGACCAGCCTTATCTGCAAGCCCATGGAATGAATCATCATGGACCAAATTAACAAAGAGATAGAAAATCTCCAAATGATTGACCCCA
Source organism: Protopterus annectens (assembly GCF_019279795.1). Classification (NCBI taxonomy): domain Eukaryota; kingdom Metazoa; phylum Chordata; order Ceratodontiformes; family Protopteridae; genus Protopterus; species Protopterus annectens. Next base: position 1,425,904,784 of record NC_056741.1, read on the forward strand.
CCCAATTTGGCTTTGTCAAGGGGAGAACATGCCTGTTAAACTTAGTGGTCTTGTTCAAGAAAGTCACCAAAGCCTTAAATGAGGGCAAATCTGTGCATATGGCCTAGCTAGAGTTAGCCAAAGCATTTGACACAATCCCTCTCTCACACATCATTGATAAACTCACCCAGCTGGATATCAACCCATGTATTGTCAGATGGGTTGCAAACTGGCTCACCGATAGAGCTCATATGGCCAAAATATGGGATCCCACCTCTGCCAGCAGACCCATAACCAGTGGTGTACCAGAGAGTTCAGTTCTGGGATCCCTACTGTTCAGAATCTACTTCTCCAAAGTATAGGCTAAAACTAAAGGACTGTTGCTGACAAAGTTTGCTGATGACTGCAAATTGGGAGTGATCATTAAAACCTCAAGCAATGTCAACATCCTGCAAGAAGGTCTTTCACAGACTAATGACTGGTACCAAAGTTATGGTCTTTAACTTAATGAAAAAATTGCATTATCATACCCTTCAGCAAGGGTGATGTTCCTGCAAACTATCATATCAATAGCAATACCCTAAGCACACAGTCAATTGTAAGAGATCTGTGCTCACAAGTTGACAGCAACCTTAACTTCAATTACTATGTCTCCAAAGTGGTAATTAGTGCATTTTATATTGCTTATCTCATAGGTAAAGGGCGTTGCTTCCAAAAAAAAAGAGGTTATAACCCTCCCTGTACTCTTCCCTCATCAAGCCAAGGTTAAAATAACATTGCATAAATCTGAGTCATTTCTATCAGTAGAGGTAAGAAATAACATTGTCCACTATCTCCATGCTTTTCAAAGTTTCTATTGAACAGTTAATAAAAAATAGCAATAAATTCAACTATATAACCAGATAAAGTTTGCTGAATTTCCATCTTTAAACCGAATATAATATTGAACATCATATAATAAAAGTGAACCATATCGTAAGAAAAAATGTCAGTGAAATGTTGTATCCAATGATGTAAAATTTAAAATGAATTAACTACCTGATAAGGTAGAAGTGTAGGTCCCTGGATCATTTGCAGTCACAAACCAGGCATTACAGTAAATGAAGAGCAAACAAACAATAGTAACCAATATTACACTATATACATGTAATAAAATGCATGACTGTAGACAAATAGTTTGGTAAAGAACAGATTGTGTGTGGCTTAACAATAGTTATGGATTTATTTATATGAAGTATAGCCTTAAATGAACTATGAGTACAATTATTATGAAATATGATTAGCAAATACCATATTTTTGTCTTTGACAGAATCAAAAATATGTGCGCACATAAAGGTTAGGACTGTAGCTACTTTTGTGTCATTTATTTGTTGGAAACCAATGCTATAAATAAACAAATAGCTTGCTTTAAGACTGTATCAATCTGAGCCAACAATGCCAAAATTCTACAAGTTGAGTATGGACGACATTGGTTCTGCAATTATTGTAGATATTGTGGTATTTTGTTCCATATCCTAGGGATCTGATTGATAAAATTACTCTTTAGATGTGTTGTTGTGAATAATGCAAGCGGTGACATCCTTATTGTTTGCAGTCTTTTGGTTAGACAGTAAAAACAGATTAAATACAGATTATAACACTTCATCTTTATATACTTTGCATGCAGCAATTGCTTTGCTCCAAAAATGTCTGTAATGTAAGATAAATAAAGCTTTGTTTCCATCTTTCTGTGGATCAGAAGTCCCAGATAAATAGAATTCTTTTAGAAGATCGTCTCTGGGCCGACTCAATTCTATTCAATTGTTTCCTAGTGAAAATAGAAAATGAAATGTAGTCCAGAAATGGTCATATATAAGTAGTATATAAAGTTATAAGACTTCATTAATACTTCAATCTTGGATTTAAACAATAGCAATGGCTGAGTTAACATATATTTCTGTTAAATGAGAAAAGAAGGAAATATGAATACCCAGACCTTATAAGGGTTTGATTATCTGATATTGATGAGTTTTGATTTGAGGTTTACCGAAGTACATTACTTGACATTTAGTATGGCTAAATTGAAGGCTGATTATTTTTGCCCAGAGAATAACTTTTAGGATTTATTAAAGTTTATTATTTTTTTGAAATGACAATACATTCTTTTTTACTGTACTTGACATTTTTAGCATACAAGAAATATCAATTAACTGGTCTAGTGGAAAGTAACAAGTTGAATAGAAAAGACCCCTGGATGGAGCCCTGGTGTACACCTGATGCTACAGGCAAATATTCTGAGAGTGCCTTGAACTGAAACACCTTGAATACTGCAAGATAGACAGTTATTAATACAATTAGGGATTGTATTTAGACTTCTGTAATACTTGAAATATTGAGGAATGCAAAAGACAGTGAAATGCTAAACTGTGTACAATATAAACAGCCTTGTATATGGGAATATTTTGATCCAGACATATACAACACCTGTGCATAGGGACTGGTCATTCTGGTCATTTACTTGGCTGACTTCATCATAAAATTCCATTAATTTGGTTAAGGTGGACTTATCTATAGAAAAAGCATATTGGTGTAACTCGTGTACTCCAGCATTATTTTAGAGCATTTTAAGCTTCTCTCATAGCATTTGAGTTAATAGACAAAAAAATTGTCATTTCCAATTTGTCATCCTTTTTCTGATTCATTTTAATTATATCCCAGTGTTGGGATGGTGGCCTAATGGTTAAAGTGTTTGCCTTGCAAACACAAGGTGTAGGGTTTGACTCTCACAAGGGATAACTGGCTAGGCCCACAAGGGCAGTTAGCCTAGTACTAATCTATGAACCTATAGACTTCTTCCAACAGTCAGGGACAATAGGATATATCAGTAGTATTTTTTAATATTTTGAATAATATTTTATGTAAGATGAGACATAGCATCATATGAATTCATGTAAGAGTTATTGCTAGAATATTGTTAAGATGCATAGATTAGGTAGAACCTATCTTTTTTAGTTAGTTGATCATCAGCTACTCAGATACTGTTGGGCAGATTGCTAAATCAGTAAGTACTACAATAGCGATCATTTTGTTATCTAGAATTTAATATTCCTGATCTTACTTTAGCAGACTAAGCTGACATTTTTTTTGTTTTTAGATAAGCATCACAATTAGGAAATTTCAGTACAAACTTGTATTTAATTAAATCATCATATGCAAATCTACTGAAATTGTCCAATTTGAAAATCAAGTGCAAAATGCCTACACAAACATTCACAGATATGCTATTCAAATGGACCTTAGAGGAGACCTGAAAGTGGATAAGTATCAGAAAATTAAAAGCTAGTCCACTAAATATAATGTAAAGTACTCCTGTTTTGCCTTTTAATCACAAAACTATGCTGGTCATTTTAGGATGGGTAAGATAACCAAGGCGAGGTCTCTGACAGGCCTGAGGAAGTTAAAATTTATGTCTCTCCAGAAATAAAATGAAGGTTATTAAAACAGAGGATCAAGCATATACCTAGCTCTTCATGCCAAGACCAATGACTTATACAGTGTGAAATTAAACCTGAAGAAAACATCAGTATTGTTTGTACCCAAATTTAGATTCTGAAAATATCTCTGCTGCTTTTTGTGAGCTCATTCCTTCCAGCAAATGGAATGATTACATATCTATATATATATATATATATATATATATATATATATATATATATATATATATATATATATATATATATATATATATATATATATATATATATATATATATATATATATATACACACCAAGGCACACATATTCATTACTTGATCTGAATAACTATGCACTGTGTACAATATAAAAATCGTCACATACTGGAAGAGTTTTTGATCCAGATCACCAAATGTTCAGAAAAGATGGCTTGCACCTAAATTAATATGGCGCTGGGCATCTCAGCAGTAAAACCTTTGACTCGTTTACCCCCCCCCTTTTTAGATAAACATATCAAAATAGAAATTGTAGATTTAGTACTATTTTAAATTGCTACTTCTGTAATGCAAAGTATAGGAAAAAAACAATGGATTTATGTCCATGTTGAAAGAAAATGAATATAAGGTGACAATAATTGTGGAAACATGACATACAGTCATTATATTATTCCTAGGATGTATGAAACATGAGTGTAATATGTCACAGGGTTGAAGGTGGCGGCATTATTATTCTTATATATACTACGCAATGTAACTTAACATTCAATAACACTCTTGAAGTATTTGCTATAGACATGCCTAGTTCAAAGGACAGTTTCCACAATTTCATGTTATTGTAAATCCAATATGACTTCACTCCAACATAATCCATTTTAGCATTGTTAGAGGAGTCTCTAGCATACTCCAGGTCTATTTTATTTGGAAACTTATAATTAACCAAAGATTAGTTGAAAAAAATATACAGCAACATAGTTTTCCAAGATGTTTTTGGAAATCATTCCATTCCACGTATATACACAGCTGGTCGATCATACTGCACTGGGAATTAATTTATTGAACAGCCATGGTAGTTGTTTTGATTTATTATGAATCTTCTTAAATAGGGCTAGGGAGTCTAATATGTCAAAAAGTGTTTGACTGAAGTATTGCACTGCTGACTCTAAGAGCAGATGTTTTAGAGGGACCAGTTGCACTTTTCTAGAAAGGATTTGAAGAGTTCAGAGAAAATGTTCTTTTGTTTCTGACATGCTTGTATATGGTGTTTTTGGGGTATTGGTCCAGTGTTGTAGAAGATAGCTAGGTGAGTGGCCACTTCCATAATAATGATTTCTTGATTGACTATGGAAGCTATCCAGCAAAGAAGGTTTTCAGTTTTTGACTGGATATTCCCAGGTAGGATGTATATAGCAATGATTATTATGTTTTATGGGGGGTTGAGTTTTAGGCTGGAGATTAGTATTTCAGTGTCAGATGGTTCAGCTGGAGTATAGTGTAAGTGGGTTAGATTGAGGTGGTTTTTGCACATGATTGCAATTCCACCACCTCGTTTTAGTAATCTTAGTATATTATATTCAGTATAGTGTATATGGGGTTTTAGCCATGTTTCTGTTAGTATGACTAATCTGGAGAGCATAGTACAAGGTTTGCATGGAGGAATTAAATTTTGTTGAGTATACTTCTGAGATTCATATTGAATAGTAGGAGGTTAGAGGTACTGCTATTCTGATGGGAGATGTTAAGAATAGGTGACTTGGTTAATGAGGGGGCAGTTTGTTCTGAAATTTATGGGCTTAAGTTGGGGTATATATCTCCACTTACTTTCAGTTGTATTAATTTATGCAGAAACGGTTGGAAGAATTTTGGTATTAATCTAATTATTTTGCATAAGGGGTGAGTTAAACTCTGGGATGTGGGGTATCTGAAAGTGAATGGCTCAGTGTAGGAGGTATTATAAAAAATTGATGATATTACAATATTATTTATTATTCATTTACTTAAGTTTAATGACCGGGGAAGTCCACTGGGCCATAAAGGGCCCATTTTCAGTGGAGGCCCAGGGAGAAACACTCCAAGATATTGCAGTTACAATGTCACATGTTACAAAAGACAATAGTATGTACAGAAAGTTTAAAACATACAGAAGAATAAACAATTAGTCAGAAGATCATAGAGTACATTGAAACATATGGCTACTAGCCCTTTGCAGGTAGGTAGACTAATTTATAGAATAAATAAACATTTTGTCAAAGATGTTAGCAAGTAAAAATTGTACAATATACAGATGCTAGGTCTTAGCAAGTTAGGTGAAACAAATTTTGTGAGGAAAAAGTACCAGTATATTTGTAAAGGAAAGCATAGTAAATTGGATGGTAGAGAGAAAATTCAGTCCCTGGTAGGGGAGAGAAAGTTTTAGGTAGTGATGAAGCAATAGTAGTGCTTAAATTGGTGACAATTTCAGTGCAGGGTAATAAGAAAGGTGGTTTAGAGGGGTTTATGTTGGAGCATGACATGGGTATTCCCATTTAGCTGATAGATGAGAGAAAAGCTCAGATTTGAAATTCATATGGTTAAGTAGGTTGCATAGGTGAGGGGGAGAGAGTTAGGAGTAGGAAATTAGTAGTTAGCCAGATGGGCGTGCTGGTTTGTGGACCTGAAGGAGTTTTTGTTTTTTTGATCTGAGTGAGTGGTTGGGTATATAGGTTTTTAAGGAAGTACTGTGAGATGGGCAGTCCACAGGTTTAAAGATGAGCTTGTGGGCAATGACGAGTTGTAGGTAACTTAGATAGTTGTGTAGTTCAAGCCAATTGAGAGTGAGGAGGGAGTAGCAGTGGTGGGATGAGTTCTTTGAATTGGTTGCAAATTTACAGATCTTGTGGTAGCAGGATTCAAGTTTGGATCATAGGCCGAGTAGGAGATGGTTTACAGAGGGGCACCATACATAAGGGAGGGGAGCAGGAAGGTGGATGCAAGTGTTTGATGTGTAGAAGGGCTGAGGAAGCGGTGGTGCCTGTAGAGGAGACCTAACTTTTGGTGGGTTTTCTTAATTGCGGAGAGGATTTGGGTGTCAAATTTTAGTTCTTCATCAATGATGATGCCAAGAAGCTTGGTGTTGGGAACAATTTCAAGGGTGGTGTTCTGGCTCTGTATGGTGAATTAAGTTTTTGTCAATAAAGGAGTTTTTGGAAGGGGAAAAAATCATTAGTTTGGTTTTATTTGCATTTAGAGCCAGATGGTTGGACTTCAACAAGGTTTCAGTTGTGGAGAAGGCTAATTGGGTTTTTGCTAGGAGATTGGAGGGGGAGAAGGCTAAGCAGATGATAGTTGAGTCATCTGCATATTGGATGACAAACAATTCTGGAATGAAGCAGTGAAAGTTGTTAATGAATAGTTTAAACAGTAGAGGGCCAAGAACTGAACCTTGAGGGACACCTGTGAGTGTGGGTAGGAAGGGGGAGGTTGAGGTTTTCCACTGAAAAGCTTGTTGGCAGTTTGACAGGTAGCTGGAAAACCAGGCAATGGTGGTGGGAGAGAGATGTATGGTAGAGAGTTGGGATATGAGTAGGGTGTGGGAGATGGCCTCAAAGGCCTTTGACAGATCTAGGAATAGTGTAGATACAAATTTGCCTGAGTTGCATTCCAAGTTGATGGTTTCTAGAAAGGAGAGAAGGGCAGTCATGGTACTGTGGCCAGGGCAGAAGCCGTGTTGGGTAGGGGATAGGAGATTGTTTTGGATTAGACGTGTCATGAGTTGTGCTTGGATGGTTTTCTCCAGTATTTTTGAAATGGGGGAAAGGATGGCAATAGGCCTGAAATTGGTGGTGTCAGTGTTTTTGCCACCTTTGTGTAGGGGGATGATGTAAGCGTGATGCCAGATAGAAGGGACATATGATTCTTGTATGGCTCTATTTATAAGAATAGAAATGGGATAGGCAATGCTGTCTGTAGATTGTTTGAGGAAGATTGGTGAAACATTGTCAGGTGCATTGCAACAGGGTTTGAGTTTGAAGAGAAATCTTTTTTATAGTGCTTGTGGGAATGGGAGTAAGGCAGAAGAGTGAGGAGAGAGGTAGATGTTTGTGGTCATGGATGGTGTAAGAGGGGCTGGGGCTGGAAGAGGGGGGTGCGAAGGAAGAAGATAGTTTGGGTATGCCGTCAGTGAAAAATGAGTTGATCTAGGTGGCTGTATCAAGGTTGGAAAGGTTGGGATTTGGGCAGGGGCTTTCTTTATTACCAGGGTGCAGAATGGATGAGATGGAGTCTCAGAATTTTTTGGGATTAGTTGAGTACAAGGACTGGAGTTTAGAGTGGTGTGCTTTGCGGTCTTTATTTATTAGTTTTTTGTGGAGTTTTGAAGATGCTTAAACTCTAGGAGGGAGTTGTTTTTTTTTGTTTTTGATATTGTTTCCATTTTTTGTCCCTTTGGTGCATGCCTAGTTTAGTTTCTTTAGATAAACATGGGCAGGGACTAATTTTGATACATTTGGTTCTCGGGGGTGGGGGCTTGCTGGTTGAGGAGGGTTAGGAATGGGTAGTTAAAATAAGATACAGCATCATCTAGTGGAAGGGTTTTTAGAGGGGACCAGTCAGTATGCTTTAGGCATTCTGAGAAAGTTTAGAGGGTTGAAAGAAGAGAGGTTGCAGGTTTGGATGTAGAGGTTTTGTTTTGGTAGAGGAGATAGGAGCCAGTTAGTGAAGGCTGGTAATTGATCACTGAGAGGATCAAGTATTGTTCCGGCTTTGGTGATAAGATTAGGGTGAGCTATTAAGATCCAGTCAATGATGGTTCCAGAGGTACTATCTTCATTTGGTCTGGTTGAAGAGTGAATTAGTTGGGGGAAATTGTATAGGTTTATTGTGTGGGAAGGGGCTTCACTATCATTATTGTGTGGGAAGGAGCTTCACTATCATACTTGTAGTAGGGAAGGGACTTGTTGGTAAGTGGATGTGTGTTATTTTTTGGTTGTGGTAGGAGGTACTGTTGTAAGTAATGATGAGAAGGCTAAGTAAGGTGATGCATACAAGTAGCATGATGTGTAAAGTGTTGTTACAGAGGTTAATACTCGATAGAGGTGGAGTGAAAGAATGAATAAGTTAACCAGAGAGAGGGAGTGTTTTTAGTGCTATTGTGGTTTGTTTTTATTGGCTTGTTGGTTTAGCGGTGGCGTCAGTGGTTAACTATAAGTTTAAGTGCACTGGGGATGGGTGGAAATTGGGGGTAGGGTAAGGTAGTGGAGTGAGTGTGAGTAGAGTGGGTTGACCTGATCCCTATCACTTTGGCAAAGAAAATGAAAACAGTCAAGCAAGCCTTATAAGAGTTCTTTGGCTTGCTGTAATAAGTTTTAATTTTGGGGGTTATTCTTCTAGGCAGTGATCTTTTTTGGGGGAAGATGTTTATTATGCAAGAAGCACAACATTTTCAGGCAAAGGATATGCAGAAAGTTTGAGTGAAAAATTAGTGGAAAGAAAATACCTGCAATATACTGTCAAAGGCTCACTGTAAAAAGAAGCAACTGAAAAAGTATAAAATATAAAGAACAAAACTCAGACATTTGTAAAAGGTATAAAAAGAAACATGAAAATGGAAAAGTAGAATCAGGTATTGTGAAATATTATGCAAAGGAGAAAGCCAAACTAATCAATACAAAAACAGCAGCTCTAAAAGATATTTAAAAAGAAATATAGGCAAAGTTATCTAGATATGGAAAATTTAACAATACAAAAGATAAGGAAACAAAGGCAGAATGTAGAAAATAGGATTAGTAAGGTAGACGTTAAATAGAAAGTTAAGTTACAGAATACCTGCAAAGTGAAGGATTCCATATACAAAATCCTAATACAGTTAATGTTAAATAATGGAACAACCAGTCCTCAGAATAAGGAACAGCAAATGGAGCTTGAGGCATCTGAAGAATTTCCACACAGTGACGTCCTGAGGCCTTCTGTAGGAGACAGTGATGAAAGTCCAATTGAAGCTGCAGAGCAAGGGAAGGAGAAAACAATGGCAAGTATAACACAGCTAATTTTACAGAGTGGTGGATCAATGGGTTTCCACATAAATTCACATTAGATGAAGCATGGTACATCTCAAGAACATCGTTGTGTGATGTTTCTGAATATTTACAAGAGATAGAGAACAAAAATGATGCTGTCAGTCCGGAAAGAAAAATGGTCTAAGAGAAGCTTGATTTAATAGAGATGAACAGGCATATTATGACAGATTAAAGAAATGGATTATTGAAAGTAAATAAGACCCAAAATGTAAGATTTGTAAAACAGATTAACACAGTAATAAGTGAAATTCATGTGATATAATGGAAATGCATAGGATATATTACTGTGCAGCTAAATGAATAATAGATAAAGTGTCATAGGTTCATAGGTAAGTATTAGGCTATCTGCCCTTGCAGAGCATTTTAAGCCTACCCATTTTCCCTTTTTGTGTGCAAAATAATCAACTTTGGTAATAAATTGCCCTTACCCATCCCATGGTCGATAATTATGTATTACCCCTAAAGAGAATACTGGGATCATACCATAGATAGTTTGGGGGAAACCTGTGGATGGGATAACACATTTAGGAGCTGCTGCTGTCCATTAGTAGTACAGAGGGCAGTTCTGGGGTAAAATTTCTGACTTCTATTTATAGATCTAAGTTGCATTTGAAAATGGATAGGGATGAACATTGTTTTATATGGATGGGTAGTATGTTCACAGAAATGGTATCCTCTCCAAGATATGCCTGTCCTTCCAAACCATTTTCTTGATGTTGCAAAGGAAGTTTAAATACCTCGACAGAGTATCTGGAGAAATATTTATGAAGACTTTATAGAATATAACAATGACACTGAATGCGTAGAAAAAATAGGACAGACAGCAAGGAATTCAACTTTATAAAATATAAAAGGAGATGATGGGAGATGATGTTATGGCTAGAGAAATTGATACAAAATTAAGACAGGCTCCAAAGAGGAAATCCCCAGTACATAACTTCTGGTTAAACATTTAGCATTTATTAAGAATTTAGATGTATACCACCCTATCCACCCTATCCACTACCACTAGAGCCTAAAAAACCTCCCTATTAAGGACTTTTAATATGGGACTCTGCTTAGGCCCGTTGAGGAGCCTGCAAAAGATAGCCAACTCAAGATATTTCTAAAAAAGTCTGTTCATGCTGCGTTCCACCCTATCCACTACAGCCTAGGAAACCTCCCTATTAAGGACTTCTAATACAAGACTCTGCTTAAGCCCACTGAGGAGCCTGCAAAAGATAGCCCCCCTCAAGGTATTTTTAAAAAAGTCTGTTCGTGCTGTGTTCCACCCTATCCACTACAGCCTAAGAAACCTCCCTATTAAGGACTTCTAATATGGGACTCTGCTTAAGCCCGCTGAGGAGCCTGCCAAAGATAGCCCCCCTCAAGATATTTCTAAAAAAGTCTGTTCGTGCTGCATTCCACCCTATCCACTGCAGCCTAAGAAACCTCCCTATTAAGGACTTCTAATACGGGACTCTGCTTAAGCCCGCTGAGGACCACAAAAAACAACCAACTCCACACCTCCAAGATACAAAACTCGAATATTGGAACACAACACGAACAGCATATAATGTTTGAAAGTTTTTAATTCTGGTACCTCGGCCTTCGTCTTCTCCTGGAATAGATTTTTAAAAGTCAAACAACACCCCTTTTATAGCACATCCTAATAAGTAATTCAATAAACCTATTACACAATTAACCAACTACTTTCAAAATTGTTTTCACTGTGAAGTTTCTGACTTCACCTTATGATTTCATACTTCTTATCTAATATGAGAAGCAGTGCATTAAACATTTGCAAACTTTTAATTGCATTTTTTCTTTTTTTGTTTTTTTGTTTTTTTGTTCCCTAAATCAAAAAGAACTTTTTCATATATTATTGCAAAACATTAAATATGAATAAATACACTCCATCTCATAAATATTTTTCCAAATATACTCATGCTTAGATAAATATTATGAAAAAACATGAAACTTGTGTGCAAAGTTTTTTTCTATGAAAATATACAATTTTAAATTTCCATATTCATACCATTTGGAAAAAGAGTTTTAAAATTAAGAATGAATCTGGATTCCATTTCCAATAATTTATCATGAAAAACTGCGTCATCACCAAAACTCCTAGGATTCCCCAAAACACAAAGGTGGAAGCGGAGGTTATTTTACGTAAAAAAAGAAAATTCCTCCGTGACACTAGAGATCACTATTCCGGTAAGCTGTTTTCCTGGCAGTACAGCTTTAAGAGAAAACGTGGTGCTATTCGTGACGTCAGAGGAGGGTCGAGGTCTGGCGTTGGTCCCACGTTTCTCCTACAACTGGCTGATTGGTTTCTGCCAGCCACCTTCTCTCCAGCTCACTCTGCTCCCCTACCCTGCCCCAATTACCACCCGCCCCCAGTACAACTACATATATAGCTCTCTAACCACTCTCATATAAACCCCATCCATCAAATTAAGTCCATCCCTCCCTCTACACCCTATCACTATCCTAGGCCTATTGTCATACACCAACACACCACACACTATTTCTATCACCCTCCACCCTTCTATACCCCTGTGGATACACCCTCACACATTCCATTGTAATCCTCACCTCTCATACTTATTAACCATCTCTCTTCCTACACATCCCTCTCACTTAACTCACACTCTGTCTCCCACCATGCAAACAAAACCTGCCTATACTCTACTACCCTTATTTTTAACCCTAATCCTCTTCTGCTTACTCTACTTTACTAGTCTCCCACACCTTCAGCATTCTCTTCCCTTTCACACAACTGCAATTTACATTAAAAAGACTTTCCCTCTTCAACCCTAGCCTCCCCCCACCCCTACAAACATAATTAATCTTTTCTATTTCAAAGGAAGCTCTTCCTTACTCATAGTAAACCACTTCCATACCCGCCAAACTCATCTCATTAGGTTCCAACATCTACACCTATGACCCATTAGAACATAGATACCTATGCATACTCTACTCAAAATTTATCACCCTCCTCCATTCTGGAGACATACACTCTAACCCAGGGCCTTCACACAATTCCACCTCTAAACCACATTCACATAGCTCTCCACTGCACCACAAATCTCTTCTCCTTGCCACACTTAATGCCAGGAGCCTTGGTAATAAAATACCTTCCTTTCATGCCTGAATCTCTCATAACAAACCAGATATTCTGTCTATCACAGAAACCTGGCTAAAACCACACATAAATGATACTGAAATTACACGCCCTAACTATAAACTTATGAGAAGTGACAGACCCCAAAAGAAATGTGGAGGAATAGCCTTACTCTTTGCCTCCTACTTAACAGTGACACCCTATACTAAGCCCATGCCCTCATTTGACACTGCTGAGCTAACTCTCGCCCTTCTCAAAGTAAACAACAATAAAACTTTATGCATTGCCTCCCTGTACATTCCTCCTGGTAACAATATCCCCATACTAGATGATATTCTCGCCTGGTTCACCTCCAACATAAACAATGAGACAATAATCCTAGGCAATGTCAACATAAACTGGTCTTCCATTGACTCATCTACCCCTTCTCAAAGCATCAACCTGTATCAATTCACACAGCTAATCAAAACCCCTACTAGACCAAATAAAGATTACACCACAGGTAGCATCATTGACTGAATACTAGTCTCCCACCCAGACAGAGTTTCTGATAGTGGTACTCTCCCAAACACCCTAAGTGACCATCTCCCTGCCTACATATGCCATTCCCCCTCCACCCTCCTCCTTCAGCACAAACATATTACCACCCGCAACAGGCAAAAGTTCAACCCCTAATTTTCTCTAATGCCTAAAAACAGATAGACTGGAACTCTCTAAAGTCCCTCCCTTTAGATGCCACTGTCTCACTTTTCAATAGAATTTTCACTGACATACTTAACCACTTCACCCCCTGTAGGACCAAATGACTTAGATCCAAAACAGGCCCCTGGCTAACTAAATACACAAAACTTCTTATGCATCACCAAGATAAAATCTGGAAATACTATAAAAAATGCAAAACTCCCAACTTTCTTGCCGAATACAAGCAACTGCAAAATCAAGTAAAAAACAAATAGCCACTGACCACAAATCATACTACCTTAAACTTCAAAATAATCATAAAACCAACCCCCATAAATTTTAGAATAGTATTGCAACAATACTATCCCCAGGCAGCAAAAAAGAGAACCCTTGCCCTGACACAGACACACCAGACATCCACCTAGCTACCCAATTCAACTCCTTTTTCATTGACTCCATAGGCAAAATCACCTCTTCTTTCCCTAACAACATACCCCCCAACTTAACTGAAACCAAAAACTCAACACACAAGAACCCTGAGTCCTCCCCTTTTACTCTCAAATCCATTCATACCCACACTATAAAAAAGCTCCTACAAAAGTTAAAACCTTGCTCCAGATGACATCCCATCCAACTTTCTCCAACTAGCTGCTGATGGCATAGCCCTTCCAATCAGCATCCTAATCAAGCGCTCCATTCAGGAGTCCTATGTACCATACCTCTGGAAAAAAGCCTTCATCATCCCCCTCCCTAAAGGAAGTACAAACTGTTCAATCTCCAACTTTTGCCATATTGCTATCCTATCCCCTATCTCTAAGATACTCAAAAAAAAAATTATTTGCCTCCAACTATTACCCTACCTACTGGACAACCAACTCCTAACTCCTACCCAACAATGGTTTAGGCCAAGACATAGCACCAACATTGCCCTTCTTTCCTTCCTTGAAATCATTAACTCTGCTCGTGACTCTGGGAACATAGTTTCTACCCTCCTCCTAGACTTATCCAAAGCTTTCGACACTGTCTCTCATGAGCTTCTGCTTTCTAAACTCTCACATCTTAATCTCTCCTCCTCTTCTATCAAATGGTTCACAAGCTATTTCTCAGCCAGGGAACAAGCTGCAAAATGGAACTACTGCACTTCCTCTTTCCTTCACTCCCCAACAGGAGTACCCCAAGGCTCTTTCTTGGGTCCTTTACTATTTAAACATTTTCATCAATGATTTCCAGCAAAAGATCCCCAATGCTAAACTGGTGCAATATGCAGATTAATCCACTATCATCTGCTCAGCCAAAGTCTTCCCTTACTAATAAACCTTACTCAAGAGGCTTTTTCCTCCACTGAGTCCTGGATGCTTGACAATCATCTTGCCCTAAATGCCTCCAAATCCAAAACAATGATCTTTACCCCTTCTAGACATACTGCTGTTGGCAAAGCATCCTTCTCCATACTTAGCCTAAACAAAATATCTATTGAAATAGTTTTGCATATGAAACTTCTGGGCGTCCTTATCGTTGTCCAACTAAAATTTGACATCCACCTACAAACCAATATTAAAAAGACTCATCAAAAACTTGGAATGTTTTATCGACACATACACCACCTCTCTCTGTCTTCTAGACAACTCCTATCAACCACCTACCTCCTTCTCTCCCTTTTGTATGGAGCTCCACTACTCTCTAACCTCCAGTCATCCCTAAAATCTAAACTTTCCTCATGCTATAATAACATTTCAAAGTTTGCCACAGGATCCAAATCCTCTACTCACCATTGTAACTCCCTACATGCTCTAAATTGGCTGTAACTCCCAGGCTACCTAAATTTCATTCAACTAACTACAGCACACAAGCTGATTTTCAAACCTTCAAACTGTCCATCGCTCTCCTCTTCCCTAAAACATCACCAGCCATATAGAACACTTAGATCCATAAATCAGAACCTCTTAGAACTTTACAAGCCTTTACACGCACCAGGGCAACTTCTACTATCATTATCCCTTGCCAGATTATGGAACCTCCCCCCACATTAGAACCACCCCAAACCTACCCTCCTTTAAAACCTTACTCCGCTCTCACCTCGCCTCCCTCTGGGAATGCTCCTGTACCCATCCTACCTGATTCCTGACACCTATCCCTACTCTATCCTACTCACAATCTCTGCCACAGCTTCAATTCCTCTTTCTAAAATTCATTTGCCTAAATACATATAGCTGTTCATAGGTCCATAGGTTCATAGGTTCATACTAGGCTATCTGCCCTGTGGCAATTATAAGCCTAGCCCGATTCTGTATGGCTTACGCCACCCCTTGATTTGAGTATACTGTGCCCTTTTTAAGGTTTAGTTTACTGTGCCTCTGTCTAATAGTGACACGGGAGTAATCCCTGGGACAAACCTATGATCCCCCATCCACCTATCGAGATTCTTCTTGAAGAGATTCAGTGAGGTGCTCTGCCTCACATGAACTGGAATTCTATTCCAGAGCGAAGGGAGCCTCTGGGCTATGAACCTGTCCCTCCAGCAAGTTCTATTTATTTCTGTGCTGAGGTTCAAGTCCCTCAAGCATGTGGCTCTAAGGGATTTAGATTTACTGAGGTGGAGCATGTCCATTAATTCTGGATTTGACATAGCTTTGTATGTCAGGCATAGATCGCCTCGACATAGGCAGTATGCAACTGAGTAGAGCTGGAGTTTTTTTAACCGAGCAGCATACGGCATCTGTTTGAGACCCTTGATCCTCTTGCTGAGATACTTTTGCGGTCTTTCTAATTGCTGCAGATGTCGGGTAAGGTACATCCCAAAAGGGGCATCGTATTCTATGATGGGCCTGATGAGGGATGAATAAAGGGGCACGATTACCTCTCTTGATCTAGATGTGAAACCCTTCGTGATGAGGTGGGCTATGTAGAAGGTCTTTCTAACCACTTTGCAATGTGGTTTTCAAAGGAGAGATTGCTATCAACTTGGGTCCCCAGGTCCCTAATAACTTTCTCTGTACTTAATGGGTTTCCACCTATGTGGTAATTTGTGGGCACATTGTTTTTGCCAAAGGGTATGACTATACATTTTTTGGCATTTAGCTTTAAACCATGGCGCTGGCACCAGTTATCTGTCTCTGTGAGACCTTTTTGAAGGATGTTTGTGTCAGCTGGAGAGTCGATTATAGCACCCAGTTTGCAGTTGTCTGCGAACTTGGTGAGCCACAGTCCTCCCACGTTTGCCTTTACCTCGGAAAAGTATATACCGAACAAGAGTGGTCCCAGTGGGATGCCACTTGTGACCGGTTTCGAGTCTGACATGGCTCCAGCAACTCTCACTCTGTGGGTTCTGTCTTTGAGCCACTTTGCGACCCATCTTGTGACATAGGGGTTTATATTTAAGCTGGATAGCTTATCTATGATACCCAAGTGAGGTATTGTGTCAAATGCCTTTGCAAGGTCCAGATAGACTGTGTGGACTACCTTCCCTTCATCTATGGCTTTGGTGACTGTTTCGAAGAAGTCAACCAGGTTCAAAAGGCAGGATCTGCCCTTGACAAAGCCGAACTGGGTAGGATCTAGTGTCTGTAGGTCCCCAATGGCTTTGTTTATGAGCTCCATGATGATCCTCTCCATAGCCTTGCAGACTAAGCTAGTCAGGCTTATGGGGCGATAGTTTGCAGGGTCCGTAGAAGCTCCACCTTTGTGGAGTGGGACCACTGTTGCTGTACGCCATTCTGTGGGCACATATCCTGTAGTCAGGCTGAGATTGTATAGCTGTTTTATTTGAGGGATTAGTTCCTCTTGGAGTTCATGTAGGACGCAAGCTGGGATGCCCTCTGTTCCCATGGAAGCAGTGTTTTTTGCTATGGAGAGGGCAGCCTTCACCTGAGCATCAGAGATGTTTGGGAAGCAGCTCTCTGCCAGAATAGATACTTGCTCTTTTGGGGGGGAGGGGTTGGAGAAGTTTGCACTGAACCTGTCTGCCAGGATATTGGTGATGTCTGTGGGTTCAGTGTATTTTTTGTCATTTGTCATTCATTGTATTAAATGAACATGAATTTATTGTTTTTGTAAATATCTTATTTGTACTGTATTAAATGAACATGAATCTATTGTTTTTGTAAATATCTTATAAGTGATTGACTCAGCTCATACAATTCAAGATATGTAAAATCTTGTCCTTCTGTATATTGAATGTTAAACTGTTGTTCTTATATGCTGTACTAATGCATTGTATATTATTTTTCTGTCTGGAGCTTTTCTCCTCGGGTCTCCATTGAAAATGGGCTACCTTGGCCCGATGGACTTTCCCGGTTAACAAATTGAAATAAATAAAATAAATAAACTATAGACCAATAACATGGTCTATAATTATAATATCTATAATATTAAGATACAAATTTTATGCTGGAATTGATGCAGACAGAGTTTATAGTCATTCAGAAAAAAAAACAACTATAGCAACAGAACAAAAGGGTAACAAAAGAAAGCCATCTGGAACAAAGGATCATTTATTGCTAAATATAACCATAATAGAGAATTGTAAAAAGGGGAAGAATGTATGTTTGGAATGAATAGATTACAAAACCGTATTTTATAGCTCCCCACATTCATGGATAAAGGAATGCTTACAGAAGTATATGATACACTCTAAAGCAATCAATTACATTAGAGTGATTATGAACAGTGACAAACCACTGAGCCATGACAGAGGGTAAATTATTATCACAGGGATAACACTTCAAAGGGGGATATTCCACGGTGACTCTTTGTCATCACTACTGTGCTGCCTTGCTCTTAATCCATTAAGCTGTTTACTTAAAAGGCTATGGTAATAATTTGGCTTTCAGCAAGCAACTTTGTTTAAAGCTTTCTCAACTACTTTGCGTGTACAACTTAAAACTGTATAGCTCATCAAATGAGGAGTTAAAAGCACATCTTTAAATGGTTAAAATTTTCTCAGATGATTTAAGAATATTTGATCTTGATAAAAGTGCAAAAGCAACATTTAAAAGAGGAAAGTTGCAGCTCAAAGAAAATATTATCTGGAGACAAAAACGTGATATAAAGGAACTTGAATAGGAGTGAATGTATACATATTTGGAAATATATGAAAATAAAGCTCAGTAAGGAATACTTCAAAAGACTAAAACTGATATTGAAAACTACCTTGACTATGAATAAAGTCTAAGCTATAAATCCATTTGTTCTTCCTGGTGTAACTTACAGTCTTGGGGTGATTGACTGGCCCCAAGAAGTATTGGATCGATTGGACGAGAAAACAAGAAAAGTTCTTCACACTTATTAAATGATATGTAAAAATCATTGTATTCCAAGATTATGTATTCTTTGTTATGAAGGAAGAATGAACCTCCTCAAAACTCATTACATGTATACATCTGCAATCGTAGGATTGCATACATACCTACTGAACGTATCAGATCCAAGCACACTGAAAGTTTTTAAAGAAATGAGAAGTGTAAGATGACATCTTTGTTTGGTTTAGCAGAATCATTTCATTACCAAACAGGGATGGAAATCCAACCAGAAGTAAAAAAAAAATAAGACAGTAGCTGAATGTCGAAAATATAAGGAAGAATATGAAGAAATGGCGCAGATACGAATGAAAGAAAATTACAAAATCCATAAACATAGTGTCAAGTACGGGGATCTTTTGGAACAACCTCATATTGACCAACATCTGATGCTAGAATAAATACGGAGAGGTGAAACAAAACCTAAAGATGAAAGCTAGGAATGGTGGCCAAGGACTGTGGACTACTTATACACTTGTTTAGAAAATCCACTGAAAGGGTGGAAGAAACAGGCAAATGCAGGTTTGTTAAAGAAGAATTGGAAACAGCAGAACATCTTGTCGCTGGGTATGATGCACTCATGTCAGAAGGCCTGTATCCTGAAAGGCACTATAATGCTGCAAAACTGTTGAAATGGGTGCTGTGCAAAAACAATGTAGAAGTAGCTGAAAAGCATTGGAAACATGAACCACAAATCAGATGATGTTTGTAACACATGGAATCACCCATTGCCAATAGTTCAAAAAAACAGATGCAAAAATATCCGATATAGTAGTTCATGAAAAGAAAACAAAAGCAGCACTAATCATTCAAAGTGTTATACCCAGTGATTACAGCGTCTTGTGTACAGAGAGGTGCCACGTTATAAAATCTAAGGATTTGCAGGCAGGAAGGAGAATAATGTAGAATAAAGATACCCAGAGAGTTCCAAAGGAAGTAGGAGGAATGGGTCTAGTGAAAAAAATGTACAGTTATACTTAGATACATTACTAATACATGTAATGCCATCTGAGATACAGAAGGAGTCATTTCTGGGCACATTACTGGTGATTTATGTGCACATTATGAGTGCTGTGAAAAGCCGTCTAATATCAAAGACTGAAATAATGCTAATTTCACAACCTATAATCGTACCAAAACTCAGGAATGGGGTTGATTCATGCCATCATGGTACTGGAAACCCCAAATAATTGGAGAAATTAAACTTGCATTTACTTATAGCAAAATAAATTATTAACTGTAAAGTGTGAATTAAAAAAGTTTGATTGGAATGAAATGAAATGAGTATTACTGAAACTGATTACAGTTATAGCCTCTTAGAAAAAATGTCATATGATGCTTTTTATACTACTCCAGGGAATACATATATAGCATTATTGAAAAACAGTTTCTCAACATGGAGTCGAAACTTAAATTGCAAAAAAGGAAACAAATATATTGATATTTATTTAGCAAGCAGTATGCAAGATGATTCAAAGCTAAGCTAAACAAGGCTACAGAAGATTTAAAATTTAAAATAAAAATGGAAAAATATGATTTTAAAAGAGATTGATAAGAGCTAAAAATAAAAAGGAGCAATATAATTATATTAACTCGTACAGAACAAATAATTCAAACAGGACTTTGAAGTTGGGTGAAATTATGGTACAGCTCATATCTTTAATGATAATTTCTGCAGAATACAGGAGAATATACCACCAGCAGAAGATGCCATCTTAACCTCTGTTATTAAGGATAAGATGTATCCTGTTATGACATTGATAATGATGAAGGATTCACTAAAACTAAAAAAAGAAAACTTTTGTCTCCATTTCCTGCTAGTTATTATGTTAATAAAACTTAAGTTCAATATTTATTCCACTAAGTTACCTTTTCATAAGTTATTATTTCCTTCTTTCTCTGTCTCTCTCCAGTGGGGTGCAAGGGAGTTCCAGGGTCCAGTGGGGTGCAAGGGAGTTCCAGGGTTTATAGGAAACTTCCCTAAAGTGTACACACAGCAGGCTCATCTAAACGGCAGTCTGAGTCCACTCAGTCTAAACTCCATTTATTTTGGACAAACTTTGTACCACTTCTGCCCTTCTGCTTTAAGTAAGTGTTAGAGGCAGACAATCTTTTCTGCATGCATTTTAGCCTGCATAGTGACTAGTCTGAAGACAAGTGCTTCAGTGCCCTAGTTTGCAAGCAATAGCCTTACAGTCTGTAAACCCTCCTCCACAGACATCCTGCTGGTCAGCTTTTACTCTCTACTTCCTAACAGACACTGACATTTACTCTTAATGCTCCTACTAAAACTATTTCTTTCTGTTATATTTTCTTCAGTTCTTCTAGACTTGTGACTCCCATTATTTACATCCTCCTGTCTTTCTTCAGTGGGACTGTATGCCTTCAAGGAAGTCACCCTTGGTCTCTCTTGCTTTCTTATTTCTCCTTGCCTGAGTCAGTTATTAAACCACTTTCAGTTCTGAGACAGTATTTATGCACAGTCACCATTGACTCAATGCACTCAATGGCCTCTAAGCAAGAAAAGTGTGAGTTTATTTTTTTATAGAAATGTCCCTGCAAGCAAATAGATATGTATGTAAGAGTGAAGATTGCAGTTTGAGCACCAATCTGTGTGCTATAGTTTTAAGTAAATTATAATAATTTTTCCAGTCTAAAACAAAAAACTCTGTCCACTACAACAGCTCCATTTTCTTAGACCTCAGCAACCCCATTGGTGCTCACGTTTTCCAAATAGGCTACACTGATTGCATTTAGCAGTCCACTGTTTCCCTTTCTTAAACTTATTTCTCCTTTTCCCCAGACATTTGTGGAACCAGTTTCAGTTCCAAGTCATTAATTTATTTTTCCTGAACTGCAGTCCTGCATTCTGTCTTACTTTTTCTCATTGTTTTGCTGATCTGTGGGGTGGAGGTAGCCTTTGGACTTTGCAGTTCAAAGTCCATAGAAACCTGCTTACTGTTACACAATTGTTCAAACAGTCAAGTGCAATTTTTGATAGCATGTATGAGCAGTAGTCAGGGTAGCCTGATAGTGGACTAACTCTCCTGCAAAACCTGTTCCTCAGAACAAGAAAATCAAGAGATTCATCTACTGGCACAGAGGTCCTTTAACCTGCATTGTTCCTTTTACTTGTCTCTCTTAGCAGATCTATGGCTGTTTAAGTCCATTCACTGATTGTTTTTCTCTGTCTCTTTGCCATCTTGCACTTTCAGCCTACTTTCTTCACCCTTGCTAACATTCAGGCTTCCTCCACTCTACTACCCTACCCCAATTCCCATGCACCCCCTCTTACGCTACAATTATACGTTCATAGCACCCCGCATATCTCACAAACCAATGCCAGAAAAATAAAATCAATAGGATTACTCCCAAAACTAGTACCTACTCTAGTTTACCACGCAAGACTCTCTCTGAAGCGGTCCTACACCATGCCCCCTATAACTATCACATCACATTTTTACAACCAGCCCAGTACCCTCCTAACATGTTCTAATCTTACTTTACAGCACAGATAAAACCCAAGTTAAATAAGATGCTCCTAACTCAGATTATTTTACTTTTCCTCCTAACTCTACTACCCTTTGTTACCAATTATCAAATCCACCTCCCTCAAATACTTAGGACTTCAACCAGTCTTCACAAAGAATATCAACTTATACCCATCCTGTCTTTCTCCATAGCACTCTGTCTCTACAAAAAAAAATCACATCTGATTTATTTATCTATAAATACCTTAAAATTAAGTATCCACATTTACAAGCAAATACCAAACAAGACCAGAATATAATTGGCCATATTCTAACCTGTATAAAATATCAGTTCAAATAATTAGCAGAGCTATTTACCCCAAGCCAGGTCTCACTATTCATAAAACCATCGCTTCCAACCCTGAAATAAACCAGTCACCTAATACCTGTCAACAGAAAACAGCACCTAAACTCACCTTACAAAATATGAACCTAAGAACTATGTGTAATAATATCCATGATATACATGTCTACATTGCCACATACACTCCTGAAGATGTAGTCATATCTACTGAAACCTGGTTAAAAAAGAAATAAAGGATAATAAGATCACCCCGAGGATATAATATACTCAGGTATGCCAGACAAAACAAGCATGCAGGTGGAATAGCAATCATCTATAAAAGTTCCCTAACCACCTAACCATCTCATTACTATCAACAATGGGGAAACTATATGTTTAACAGCAATTTCTATACCACCAGGGAATAGCACTGATAGTGCTGAAAACATCCTTTATTGGATATCCCAACAAATTAGCCATGAACCTATAATACTTGGAGACTTAAACATAGATTGGCAACTCATAAATTCCACTACCCCATCTAACTATAAACTTGCACAACCTCAAGAAATGAATAACCACACCTACTAGAATCAATAAAACGTCAGAGAAGTCTGGATCCTTACAAACAAGCCAAACAAACTGACAAAAGTAGACTGCCTCTCAGATAGCATTAGTGACCACATACCAACATATGCTATTAGAACCCATCATAAATTAGATAAACATATTATCTATAACTAAATATAAAATACATTTAAGCATTAAAACACTATAACTGAAATGAACTTTGAACAATGTCACTAGATACTAATTAGAACACTATAATAATATATTCTTACAGACCTTTGATAATCTAGATCCAGTATGTAATAAAAGAGTAAAGTCCAACCCTGCACCATGGCTAACAAAAGAAACAAAAAAAAAATATGCTAAAAAGGGATAAAGTGTCGAAAAATGGTATAAAAATAGAACTCAAAATGCCTTCCATGTCATACTTGACAAGCAAACATAATTTACCAACCTACAAGACAAACATCAAAACAACACAAACAATGTTGGTCATCAATAAACTACTCTTCCCTGGCAAGACCACCACTCCCTCTCCAAAAACAGACACGATGACACAATCTATCCACACACAATTTAATTTCTACTTTATACAATCAATATTATTTCTCCTAGACACTAATACATCTGCCACCCCCTCTTCCCCTGTCCAATCAAAACCTCCCACAGCACTATAATTTTTGCCCAGTACCCCAGTACACCAGTACTTACCTCACTCCTAATGAAATTGGTCCTAAAACTAAAAACTACTGTCATAGCTGTAGACCAACTACCATCAAACTACCCCAAAATGGCAGCAGAAGTCATAGCCTTCAATGTGTCCATACTAATCATACTAAACACTGCAAGGCAAAATATACTTGTACTATTACTAAAAATCAGTGGAAAAGAAAATACCTGAAGTATTGCATTTGTTTTGCTAACATAGCAAGTGTTTCTTTCCATACTGTAGCTTCTGAAGCCTTGCATGAAGTAATTAAACTCAATAAAAGACCTAAAGATGTGTGTGAAGTATATCTCCTGCTAGCTCTAACAAAACTGTTGTACCTTATTTATCTTTCTGTTCTTACTCAAAGTAAAATAACATAAAATTCAAAGCAAACATAATACATAAGACTGGTAGGTGTTTGAAAGAAACATCATTAAAGTTGACCACAGTGACCAGATATGCATACTCTGTGCCATGAAATGTGGGGTGCATCAGTGCTGTGCAGCACAGCCCCCTAACCATCTGTATACACCGGAACTATGTGGCACAGCCTTTCAGTCATTAAATGTGCCCTGATACTCTGTGTACACTAGCATTGTGCACCACAACCCCCCCAGTCATTAAATATGCTATGAGCCTCTATGTACATTGGTGCTGTGAGGCACAGATATCTGGTGATTAAATCTGCCCTAAACATCTGTGTATACTGCCGCTGTTTGGCACAACCTTCCAATCATTAAACGTGCCCTGACTTACTATCTATACTGGCACTTTGCACCACAGCCCTCCAGTCATTAAATGTGCTCTGATGTTCTGTGTACATCAACATTGTGCAGCACATCCCTGATCCTCCAGGTGCTGTGCAGTGCTGCACCCAGTCATTAAATACACCCTAACCCTCCATGTACACCACTGTTGTTCGGCACAGGTCGTCATTAAATGGGTTCTGACCCTCTGTTTACACCACCACTGTGTGGCATAGCTCTCTGGTCATTAAATGTGCCCTGACACTCCATGTACACCACTGCTGTGTGGCATAAACTTCTGGTCATTAAATGTTCCCTGACACTCTGTGTACACCATTGCTGAGTGGTATAACCCTCCTGTAATTAAATATATTCTAGGAGTCAGTACAAATCCACCCCACCTTGGCCATAAAGTGCTAAGGGATCTTACTGGCAGGTGCTGATTGA
The DNA here is from genome assembly GCF_019279795.1 of Protopterus annectens. Taxonomy (NCBI): domain Eukaryota; kingdom Metazoa; phylum Chordata; order Ceratodontiformes; family Protopteridae; genus Protopterus; species Protopterus annectens. The sequence continues at coordinate 1,425,929,632 of NC_056741.1, forward strand.
TGTTCAGTGCAATACCGACATTTCATAGCTGGAGTACAGTTTGATAAAGTTTAAAAGAAAAAAATAGTTTTTTTCCCACTTTCTTTCTTTCAGGGAAGTGCCAGAATACCTATTGACCCTCTGCTTTTGGATATTATATTATTGTCCTGGTGTCTTCAGCATGAATTTAGAATGCATGGGTTTCATTTATTTAAAAATGAAAGGAAATATACTTTTGGCAGTCATCCATTCGTACCATTATTACTGTGAACAGGATATGCCATAAGTAGATGAACATCTATCTCAGCTTTCATAGTGATCTGTCATTAAACCAGATACAAAAACAGCAATACAGGAGAAAAGACCATTTCAGCCTGTGGCTTATAAAACAAATCATTCAAGTAGGATATTAAATAAATCTTGCAAATAAAAGATATTAGCATCAACAATTATCAATAAGGGAAAAGTCTTGCATTTGAGGCATAGGCCAAACAAAAGTAAAATTTAAGAGTGACACACAGTATTTGTCTGTCTTGTGACTTTGCAACATAATTGTTTAAAAGCAGACAGTCTGTTATAAGAATAATAAATAATACTTTAGATTGTTTTGACAAGATAGTCTATGGGAGATTGATTACATTTTCTATGGATGGGTAAATATAAAAGCAAATCAACCAGGCATTAAGCCACCTGAAACAAATTTGTAGAAATGACTTGGCAAGTTTTGGGTAGTTTGCTTTAAAACTATATGACCCAAAATAGTGCAGGTACAAGGCAATGTTTTTAGAGGCCTTTTTTCAAACACAATAAAGAGACTATTACTATGCTTTGTAAAAACACTTCATTTGATATTGTATGTGATGCATATTTTGAGTCTGCTTTCTTTTTTTTTTCGTTATAATCATTATTAGTTTAGCTATGGCAGTTTCTGCACAATGTATATTAGCTCTGTCTTTTTTTCTTAAGTCTAAAGCTTGGAGAATTTATTTAAAAACTCAAATCTTACCAATGGGAATTTACTTACTAATTCAGTACTACTTACCATATCTACTCAGGCTGAGCATGATTAGTACACTACCCTGGTAAACAACTATAAATAAATAAATAAATAAATACTGTAATATCATTGCATCCCAGCACCAAAATGCAGTTTTGACATCTGGATTGAGGCAGAACTAACAAAGCTGTATTATATTGGATAATATTTCTTGTTTAACCTTTATAACTGAAATAGCAGAAAAGAAATGCACATATTCACTCCAGATTGATAGGGCTGCAACATCAATAGCCTTTATGTAGTCTTTGTGCCTTAGGGTACACACAACGTGCATGGTGTTTCTAAATCTACACATAGATTTACAGTGCTGTACAAGAGAGCTCCTTCATCTGCATTGCTTAGTTTCTTTTTTTTTAACTGTGCACTGGTACATCAGGGAATGTCAAAAGTAAATAACATATGGTGGCCCTTAGTTGTATAAGCTGAGCATCCATATTTTTTTAAATCATAGTCTGCAGCTCCTCCTACTTTTAAATCATGGGCTGTAGCTCCTCCTCTTTTAAATCATAGTCTGTAGCTCCTCCTTCCTTTAGCTACAGCTTACTATAGTGGTTAAGTACAAAATATTCTGAAACTCAGCTATAATACACATATGACCTAGAGCTTAAACTAGAATGCATAAAGTAAGTGTTATTTAATATTTACTGTTTACACTTTTAGCCCGCTTGCAAGGACAGTAGGCAAGATGAAATAGGAAGTGGCAGGAAGAATTTTTTTTCCAGCTAGCATTCACTGGCCCAGTGTAAATCACAAATAACCCACTGCTTACAAATACTTTTATGAAAACTTTATTTTTTTATCACAAATGCAAGACCTATAAAGATATGATGGCTGCTGCTTCAGTGATGTGTCAAAGCACCCACAAAAGAGTGAAACAGTCACAGCTGTGTTGAAACAAAGACACTAAGCAGAGACATGATGTAATTTCTTTTATCAGAATAGCATAGATTTTTCAATTATGCAACCTTTCAGGCTGGCAAGAAACCTTCTTCTGGGGTTTAAGTTACTGATGTTAGATACAGTGCTTAAATATCCACTTGTGCCTAGAAAAGGAAGTACATAATTTATTTTCAAATGGCTAAAAAGATGCATGAAAAAATCTACTGTGGAAAAAATTTACTCATTAGAGTGTTTCACTTTAGATGTGCGTAAAAACATGGTGTACACCAGACCTTCATAGTAGTCTGTAGTGTCTTGCTGTAACTTTTTGTGCCTTAAACCATTCATGTAAACTGAGCTTTACATCTCAGCAGCAGACTGTGTGTGTGTTTTGTGTGTGTGTGTGTGTGTGTGTGTGTGTGTGTGTGTGTGTGTGTGTGTGTGTGTGTGTGTGTGTGTGTGTGTGTGTGTGTGTGTGTGTGTGTGTGTGTGTGTGTGTGTGTGTTGTCTGCATATGTGCCTATCTGTGTGTGTGTGTGTGTGTTTGTGTGTGTGTGTGTGTGTGTGTGTGTGTGTGTGTGTGTGTGTGTGTGTGTGTGTGTGTGTGTGTGTTTGTGTGTGTGTGTGTGTGTGTGTGTGTGTGTGTGTGTGTGTGTGTGTGTGTGTGTGTGTGTGTGTGTGTGTGTGTGTGTGTGTGCATGTGTGTGTGTGTGTGTGTGTGTGTGTGTGTGTGTGTGTGTGTGTGTGTGTGTGTGTGTGTGTGTGTGTTTGTGTATGTGTATGTGTGTTTTCTGCGTATGTGCCTGTCTGTGTGTGTCTGTGTGTGTGAGACAGAGAGAGAGAGAGAAAAAGATACTGATCATCATTTTGTGAGCCTGAACCTGTAGAAGACAAGGTCATGGCCTTCTACAAAAGCCAAAGTTTTACTTTTTGCATTTAGAGTCATCATTCATCTTGCACAGGTATACTGTGGTGGTGGTGCTGCGGTAGCATTGTCACCTCACAGTAAGACGTTGTCCTGTTCGATTCTCAGCTAGAGCGTCTTCTGTGTGGAGACATGCGTGAATGGGTGCCCGCTTCGTTGAAGGTTGTGCGTCAGGGCTGGCAACTCGGTACATAAAAATCTACTGCCAATCATTAGTGGACCGTAGTTCCACTGTGGCGACCCCTAATCGGGAAAAGCCGAAAGGCACAACAACATTCATCTTGCACAGGTGATAAGTGTTCGAAAGACTTGGTAATAAGAAAATAAACCAGAATGGAAGAGATATGCAAGGACATTAGTTGAATCCAGACAAAAAAAATTATGTTGTAAGTTGTAATTTGGTAGTTTGTCTAAACAAGCTATCTTTGTGAGGCAGATGTTTTGGTTAACAGAAAACATAAATTTGCCACAACATCCAGATTACTGGTAAAATGATGTGTTATGAGAAAAATGGGAACCACCAAGAGAATAAGATATTGGCAAACACACAAGTAGAGCTGACAACACAGAGAAAAGATCCCACAGTAAGCACAAAATAAGTAAAAACTTTAATCACAATGTACAGAATATAAATAATAAAATGAAATAAAACAAAAAGATCTAAGTGCTTTCGGCATTTGCCGTCATCAGGTCTTAATAGAAATCACAACATCTTCATTTTTAAAGAGTCCCAGTATTGCTTCAGCCAATAACATTATCTCCTTAATTTCCTCCCTTTCTATAGGGGTTTTAAAGGCATCTTGTCACTTAATCCAGGCAGTTTATCTGCCTGCAAATCCACTATCCAATGTGCTTCAATAGACTCAGTTGTAATTGTCTTATCCCTACCTCTTTACATTTTCAGGAATGATTTCCAATACTATAAAGCAAAAACTATGTCCAGCATGAACTGAAATATGCTGAAATAAGGCTTTAGTTCTATTAGAAAGTCTAATGTCCCTGAGGTGCTCAAGATCCAATCTTTGAATGATTTGTTTGTCTTGCCAACTTAAAACTGCTGCATGAGTCACATTCAGCAATGTATGCCAAGATATTGAGTTAGAATATATATATATATATATATATATATATATATATATATATATATATATATATATGTGTGTGTGTTATGTGCAGTTAGTATTCTGCAAAGACTGTAATTTAACTAGCTGAACGGAAGAGACAGAGAGAGAAGAAAAATGTATTTTGTTAGTCTAAGGTTCTGACTGATACCTCTGGAGAGCAGTATTACTCGACAGAGAATTGTTACACTGATAATAAATTAAAATTGCCTAAATATGTTTTATGCTCTGTGCATTAAATTATCAGTCAGTCAAGACTAGTTCTTCTCTTCCAGACAATATTTTTGTAGACAAGGGAAAGAGAAAGAAAGAGAGAGAAACTGCTCTAAAGGCTGATATGAAAAAAATTAATACATCAACAGTTGGAATCTCTCCATTACAAAGGGAAAGAAAAGGAATTCCAAAGTCTTCTTCCTGTTTGGAGGAAATATATACTGCTGGGATACTAACTCAGAGTCGGATATTCAGTTTTATTAATTCTGTTTTCTTCTGTGATATGTGAGCAGACATATTTCAGCTTCTGACCTGCCTAGCTAACACAGCTAACACAAGCAGACAGATTCTGAATGAGTATTGCTTGAAAACTGCTATAATGTTATGCTGATAACCATTTACAGTGATGGAAAGGGTAGCTGATCAGGAAGGTAATCATACAAGTCAACCTGCAAGTGAAATGGATCTATGCCAATAAAAGAGCAAGCATTAATGTGCAAGGATTTAATCTTCAGTCATCTGGAGTTCCCAGAAAATGGAAAAAAGAATGTAGGACTATTTATCATCGCTCATTATGGACTAAAGACCCATAAGCGAAGAGAATCTGAAGACCAAGGACTTTTGGACACAGAACTTTTTTTGGACTAACCAATAACATTTGAGATGCTTGACTGATAAGTGCTAAACTGGTGTAATGGCTTCCCTTACTTTATACTATTGTACAATAGTTTCATTTTCAATTAATGTCTACTCCATTATTTATTTATTTATTTATTTGTGATGCTGTAATGGATCCTCTTTTTGAGTGAATCCGGCCTGGTGCATGTTAGCTACTGTAATTCTTAGCTTGACTTGAAAGGTTTGGAAAAGGGACATAAGTGTTGAGCCAACTATTTTCACCTGCAGACAAATTTATATTTGTAATATAGTAATTACACTCCTATCTAATTGTTGGTTAGGCCAGTGGGTATTAGAGGAAGTAAGATTATGAGACAATCACTAGATGTGTATGCTGTCTTAATGAATGCGAATAACAGTAAGCCTTAAAGTATATTTCTTGAAGGACAGCGTTTACTGAAAAGATGCACATTAACAGTAGTATTACTGAGGATGGTTTTGAATTAGCAGTGTTCCTCATGATCCAGTTAGTGTCAGCAAGAGTAAGCCTGATTGTGCTGGTTTAATTGTATCACTGCCTGAGAGATTAGAAGTATGCCAATAATACCAGTACTTCTGGTATAAATACCATTAAGACCCTGAGTATAACTTTAAGCTTGCTTTTGTTGGTTTAAATGGCTTTCTTTCTTGTGGCATAATAGAAATTAGCAGCAGTAAGATGGAGGATGGTGGGTGCATTAGAACTAGTGCTCTCTTCATGGTTTACTGAGAATTAGCAATAATATGCTTAGAAATATATTACTAGTTTAGTATCATGAGTACCATGAAGGTTAGGACTGCATCAGGGAACTGTGGCTAAAGCTCATTGTATAAGTGATCAATACTAGAGGTGCAAACACGCAGCATTAAACTGGCATGAAACTGTAACAATTCATTGCTGTTTCAGTCTTACAATTTTTATTACACTGTGCCTCCCACGCACATACTATTGATTTTTAAAAACAAATCTCACATTTGAAACTGCATATAACAATGTCATATCTGCTAAACATGTATCTTTAACAACATTACTTCTGTTAGCACATTATCCATTAGTTGCAGTAAGATTCATGATATGGTTTTAGGCAATGAAAGCATTTGCATTCACTGATAACATAATAAGGTTGATTAGGAGGATATATGAGGGATCAGCGACAAAAATTAAAGTGGGGGGCTATTCTATGCTTAATTCTGTTTGAGCAGAGGAACCAAGCAGAGGTGACTTCTTTCCTCTTGGTTATTTCCATTATATTTAGAACCACTGGCAAAGAAAATAAGGGACTTAGAAATTTAAGGATACAATTGGTATGGTAATCAAAAAAAGTTGGCTTTATTTTCAGATAAGATAAAACAAAGGCAATATCTATAAACTATGCTCCTACACATAAACTGCTTCAGCAATATATATATATATATATATATATATATATATATATATATATATATATATATATATGTGTGTGTGTGTATATATATATATATATATATATATATATATATATATATATATATAAATATATATGGGTCTACTTCACGTAATCAAACACCCAAATGTTCGACTTTCATATGGCCGAGACCATATGATCAAACTTTTGAATGTTCGAAAATGTGAAAAAAAAATAAACAAAAAAAAACTAAACAGTGCTAGCAGGGGGGCAAGCCCCCCACCCCCCTGCTATTTAAATATACCAACTCCAAGATCGCACTACATCGTGGTAAAGGGAAATCTTCCCATTCCATGCTCTATGGAGATACCCATTCAGACCGTTCAAACTTTTAAAAGTTCGACCATATGGTCTCGGCCATATGAAATTCGAACTTTTAAAAGTTCGACCTTCTGAAGGGGATGCATATATATAAATATATATACATATTTATATACAGGGACATGATAAAATTAAGTATTTAGGAGTATGGATTAAAAAAGGATTTTGTTATGGCAGCTAAGGATATGTGGGAAGAGAATAAACAAATACTGAGAAACTGTAAGTGCTTGTTTGTTGATATGGATAACAAGATACAACCTATTAAAATCTTTTTTATTCCCTTTAGTTTTATACAAAACTCAGGGATATTTTTATCAACCAGAGGAGAAGTTGTGGATAGAAATTAATAAAGAGTTGAGAGATTTTAGCTGGGAATGGAAGAGGGCAAGAGTCACATGGGATAAAATGATCCTTCCAATAGAACAAGGTAGGCTGGGTTTACTTGATTTGAAGGAGTATTTCAGAGTGACACAGTTAAGGCTCCTATACATAGCACAAGCAGAAATCTATAATTCAGAGTAGAAAGGGATGATGATGAAATAAGGAGAGACTGAGATTTTGGGTGTAGATCCTTAAGGAGAATAATAATAAATATACAGAGTATTATATTCATAAAGAAGCAGAAAGTATTCAAAGAACTCCAGATTCTGGATACTGGCTAAGGCTCTTGCCGCCCCTATAGTGACTTTTTCAGGCAAGGTTCAAATGACAAATTCACCACCGTAACATGAACAGGCAAGCAAAAACTGTGGGTAATGCTACTCAATGCTAGAAGTCTAAATCTCAAAATGCACTCCCTCGAGGCATTCCTTAAAGTGGAGAACATCGATATTTGCTCAGTGATGGAGACCTGGTTCAAGGCTCCAGAGAGCACCCCTGCATTACCAGGCTATAACTCATACCACACTTTTCAGCCACCTAACCTGGACTGGAACACCAAACGTGGAGGTGTGTCCATATTCATTAAGGATATCCACAACTCCAGGCTAGTTTCTCAGCATAATGCATCCAAGGTTATCCAAGTGCAACTAACTCTGGGCAAAACAGTAATCCAAATTGTAGCTTGCTATAGATCCCCCACTATGCCCCAGGATTCCCACTCCTTTTTTCTTGATATACTGGAAAATATTAGGGTTCAACCAAGCACCCTAATAATGGGCGAATTCAACTACCCCAGCATTAACTGTGAAAACTACTCATGTACCAACTCCTTTCCTCAACGCTTTCTGGAATTCATAAATTCCAATGCCCTGGATCAACTTATCCACACCCCCACCAGGGGCAACAATATCCTAGACCTAGTCATTACCAATATGAGTGACCGGTGTTCCACACCATAAGCTAATCACCCTAGATATCCACATCCACCCCCCCCTCCACAAATGGGGAGCCACCTGGAACTATCACCCTATTAACCTAACGAGCCTGGTCTGTAAGGCCATGGAACGTATCATCATGGAACTCATAAACAAAGACATTGGTAACCTCCAAACTTTGGACCCCACCCAGTGTGGGTTTGTGAAAGGCAGATCATGCCTCCTGAACCTGATTGACTTCTTTGAGGTAGTCACCAAAGCTGTAGATGAGAGTAAGGTGGTTCACACAGCCTATCGTGGCCTTGCCAAGGCTTTCAACACCATCCCCCATTCTTGAATTATAACTAAACTCACTAAACTAGGCGTAAATCCCTACATCACAAGATGGGTTGCTAATTGGCTCACTGACAGAACCCACACTGTAAAAGTTGCAGACTCCAAATTTGACTTCAAACCAGTGACAAGTGGAGTACCACAGGGTTCAGTCCTGGGCCTCTACTGTTTGGTATCTACTTCTCTGAAGTACAGGCTAACAAAGAAGGCCTTTGGCTAATGAAGTTTGCAGATGACTGCAAACTAGGAACCATAGTTGAGTCCCCAAATGATGTGGACATCCTACAGAAGGCCTCACTGACACAGATGCCTGGTGTCAGAGCCATGGCCTCAAGCTCAATGCCAAAAGGTGCTTTGTCATTCCCTTTGCTAAAAACTCTGTACCCATGAACTACCACATAGGCGTCAGTCTACTTAACGCCGAATGTGTGATAAGAGACCTGGGGACCCAGGTGGACAGTAGTCTCTCCTCTGATAATCACATTGCCACAGTAGTCAGGAAATACTTCTACATGGCACACCTCATCACAAAAGGGTTCTTATCTAGGAAAAAAGAGGTCATTGTTTCCCTCTACTCGACACTCATTAGACCCATTATAGAGTACAACGCCCCTTTTGGAATGTACCTCACAAGACATCTGCAGCAGCTGGGAAGGCCACAGAAGTACCTCACAAAGTAAACTACTGGCCTCAAACAGATGCCCTGCACTGACCGTCTCAAAAAACTCCAGCTTTACTCCATAGCATATCACCTACTCCGAGGTGATCTCTGCCTAACATATAAAGCTATGTCAAACCCAAAACTGTTGGACATGCTACACCTAAAGAAATCCCAATCCCTCCGAGCTACATGATCTAGGGACCTAAATCTTGTCACCACAATAAACAGGACATGCTGGAGGGATAGCTTCCTGCCCCAAAGACTTCCCATACTCTACAACAAGCTACCCATCTATGTCAAGCAAAGTTCCTCATTAGCACTCTTCAAGAAAAATCTTGATAAGTGGATGGGAAATAGGAACTATACCCCGGGGATCACTTCTGTGGCTCTGCTCGAGGGGGCCACAGGAAAATAGCTTTCTTAGGTGGCGTAAGACAGGGAATCTTTTTGGCTAGGCTTACTTAGGCCCTTGGGCCGAAAGCCTAGTACCTACCTATAAACCTATGAACCTATGAACTGAACCAACATAGGAGTAGAGACAAGAGATTCTGTTGATAAGGATGACTGCAATTAGGGTTACAGAAAATACACAAGGGGAAACTGGAATTTACTACAGAAAACTGGCAAAGGAACCAAGATGTTGGGAGCAAATAATTAGATATGGAAAGGAAATAGAATTGGAAGAGGCCAAGAATTAATGTGGACTGCAGGCCAGAGACTGACTTCCCTATCAAGGATTGATAGAGTATTGGCAAAGAGAAAAGAATAGGATCCTAAGTAAAAGACCAGCACTGATAGAATTTTTAGTATATTCTAGAACAGAAGCTGCTGTTAAAAAGGGATAAATATGTAGGGCATATAAAATAGTGCATGATAACTATAGGAATCAATCAAAGGAGGTTAGATAGGATTGGGAAGAGACACTGGAAAAGAAATTCACAAAGGAACAAAGGAAGGATATATATATATATATATATATATATATATATATATATATATGTATATATATATGGGTCGATGTTTCGTGAACGAAATTTCACAATCTCGAGCAAGAAACATTGAGACTCATTAAGGCGAAAGTGTACTACATCAAAAGTGCACTTTCCCAAAAGCCGGTTCTCCGAATCGGATAAAAAAAAACTATTTTAAACAATATTTTCCCCTGCCCACACCCCCTACTTAAATATGCTAACTCTGAGATCGCATTACAGTGGGGATAAGGATATATTTCCTTATCCCCACTGTAATGTGCTTAGGAGAACCGGGTTTTGGGAATGTGCACTTTCGATTTGGTGCACTTTCGCTTAAATGGGTTCAATCTTCTGCTTGTCGAGAAAGTATGTTTTTGACAATCAGAAGTAGACCCATACATATATATATATATATATATATATATATATATATATATATATACATATATATTTACACACACACACACACACACACACACACACACACACACACACACACACACACACACACACATGCACACACACACACACACACACACACACACACACACACACACACACATATATATATATATATATATATATATATATATATATATATGTATATATATCCTGAATATGCAATAAACTCTGGAAGATTTAGGATCTTTGCTTGGAAGTATTTACATACAGTAAGAGTCCAAAGGATTTTCCTCATGTAGACAGCAATGCTTGATGTGTGATGGAGAAGAAAGAGTTAATTGGGAATATTTCTTTTTGAGTGCGTAATGAGTTGACAGGCTTTAAAAATTACCTATAGACTACTAAGTTAGAACTACTTGGTGAGCAAATTAGTGTAACTAAATAAATGATTTTTTGAGCTGTGATACAGAATTAGAATTGCCTAGACAGCTGAGTTTAATTATAGTGGCTGCCAAAACAACATTTACTAGAAAATGGAAATCAAAGTCTGAACCAAGCACACCAGAAGTAGTGAGTATAGTAACAGAGATAAGAGAACTGGAAGTGAGACCTTTAGAAAAGAGCAGGAGCAAACTGCATACGAAAAAATGAGAATTGTTGGAAAGACACATGCACAATAATGTTTTGAAAGAGGAATGAGGTTTAAGGGAAGACAGGAACTGTATGAGCTATGTAATGTTTGACATACAATGAGCTGTATAAAAGATAAGTGATATATAATGCTTGCAACTGAAAATATGTCAGTATGGTTTGTTTTCATTTCTATGAATGTACGATTGTTTATGTCATAAGTGATGATTGAATAAAGATGTTTCCTGTTTAAAAGAGAAAAAAATCAGGGCATGGTAGTTATGATGCATTGCTCATTGGTCCCTATTAAAAGAATGAAATATTAACATGCTGAGCGCTGTAAACAGTGAAAATCGATGTGTGATTTGTGAGATCGCAAAACAGTGAAGATCGGGAAATTTGCCCTTTCCTCACTGTGGTGTGATCTCGGAGGTGGTATTTATAATTAGCAGGGGGTGTGGGGGGTGCAGCCCCCCACAATAAAGATTTAGATGTTATGCATTTTCACTGTTTACAGCGTTCATGTTTTGAACTTTTGTTCATATAATATAGACCCTTGATCATCAGGATACCCATTTTTAGAAATTCAGCAGGTACTATACCAAAAATTCAGTTACTAAGACAGAGTTAAACAATTTGCTTCTGGGATGTTTCCCTGTTCCATTACCTACACACTGAAAGATCACAATAACTTTTGCAAATCAAGTCTCTGAGGAAAAACGCTTTAAAGCAGAAGATACAACTTAGCACTACAAACTATAGTAAACACCATACCAGTCAACTGTCCAGAGTTTTGAAGAATGTTCAGATTTTTGACTCATATTTCTGGTCTGATCCTCATAAAATGTGTGGTTTTCTGAAAAATGACTGAGGATTGACATCACTAAATAATGATGTATGTTTGAGTTTCAGACTTCATATCCTTCAGAAAATTTATACTAACATAAATCCTGTTATTCTATCAGCGTTCTAAGTTTATAAAAGCAATATATAAACTTTGTTCCTATTTCTGGGCCATTGTTCCCCCATTATGCTAGGCTTTGTCCAGGTATCTTGTGATAAGAGGTTGAGAGGTATGGTTAACACCTATAACACAGTCAGCAGCCAACAACATTCTAAGATGACCTTAACACCCAACACCATGAGCACCGCCCTTCAAATACTGTGTCATTTCTCATGAACAGTGTCCCCAACCACAAATATAACCATCCTATTTTACAATCAATGATGGCTCAATGATCTGCTTATTATAACTTCATATAAATACTTTTAATTTATAGCACCTATGTTTATATACACAGTCAGAGGATGGCTGTAGAGATAATCATAGAGTTCAAACAGTAACAGTTACTCAGTAATTCCCCCCCATCTCATGCATAATCATTGACTGCCACTGGACACCAGACGTGGCAACCTATCTCAAGCTGAAAAATCATGATCAGCTTATCCAGTGCTGGTCATTTTAAAAGGTTCTTACATCATAGGTAGTATGTAGAAATATGCAGATTTATAAAAAAAATACCAGTGCACCAGTTATGTTACTGTTATCAATTGTGGTATGTTTATCAGAAAGAGTAATTGTAGTTAAAAGAGTATTAGCGTCAGTAAGTGGAAAAATATAACAGTGATGACATGGCTTCTTGCAACTCAGTGTCATTGGATATTTGTCTCAGTAGACATAATTGGTTGGGTATCCTTCCAAAACCAATGTATGTGAAGAGCAGTGAACGTAAGAGGCAATAGGGTGAGTGTGTATATCAGCACAGTATCAGAGATTTATCATCAGTTTTCACTGCATATTACATGATGAGGTAACGCAAGCTAAGTTATAACTTCTTTAACTGGTATCTTTATAACCCCAGGTTTGGACTGAAACTGGCCCAATGAAATCAGTGACCTACCCCGATAAACAAATAAAGACATAAAACACCTGTGGTGCAGTGAAATGTGTTTAAAATGGTTCTAGAAGAATCCATAGCTTGAAAGGTTTATATATATATATATATATATATATATATATATATATATATATATATATATATATATATATGTATATATATATATATATATATATATATATATATATATATATATATATATGTATATATATATATATATATATATATATATGTATATATATATATATATATGTATATATATATATATATATATATATATATATATATATATATATATATATATATATATATATATATATATGGTTTCACTTCAGAAGCCTGAATGATCACAACCCTGAATTGCATAAGCCGGAAGACCAAAAGCCTGAAATTTCATAAGCCTGAAAACTCAAAAGCCTGAATCTCATAAGACTGAAAATTATATGTAGCAGGGGGTGTGGTGGCACAGCCCCCCCACATGGGGGGGTGCAGGGGGGCATATAATGTTTTGTGTTGTCTTCAGTCAGTATATGTATCCTATTTGTTTTCAGTCTTATGGGATTCAGGTTTTTGACTTTTTAGGCTTATGAAATTTCAGGTTTTTCATCTTCCGGCTTATTCAATTCAGGCTTGTGATCATTCAGGCTTCTGAAGTGAATCCATATATATATATATATATATATATATATATATATATATATATGTATATATATATATATATATATATATATATATATATATATACATACAGTGGATATAAAAAGCTTACATACCCCTGTTAAAATGCCGGGTTTTTGGGATATAAAAAAAATGAGAACACAATAAATAATTATCTGTTGGGTGAAAATATAAAAAAAAAAATAATACAATAAGCTGGTTGCATACGTGTGCACACCCTTAAATTAATACTTTGTTGAAGCACCTTTTGATTTAATTACAGCATTCAGTCTTCTTGGGTACACACCTGCCATCAATTAAAGAGACTGATTAACCTCAAATAAAGTTCAACTGTCCTAGTAGGATTTTCCTGACATTTACTCAGGTGTCTGCTACAGCAAAAGCCATGGTTCACAGAAAGCTTACAAAGCATCAATGGGATCTCATTCTTGAAAGGTATCAGTCAGGAGAAGGGTACAAAAAAAATTCCACAGCATTGGATATACCATGGAACACAGTGAAGACAGTCATCAAAAATTGGAGAAAATATAGGACAACAGTGATGTTGCAAGGAACTGGATGTCTCACCAAAATTGATGAAAAGACAAGATGACGACTGGTCAGGGAGGCTGCCAAGAGACCTACAGCAACACTGAAGGAGCTGCAAGAATTTCTGGCAAGTAGTGATTGTGTACTACATGTGACAACAATCTCCCGTATTCTCCATATGTCTGGGCTATGGGGTAGGGTTGCAAGACAAAAGCCTTTTCTTACACAGAAAGACATCCAAGCCCAGCTAAAATTTGCAAAAACATGTGGGAAAATGTGTTATAGTCTGATGAAACCAAGGTTGAACTTTTTGGCCACATTTCCGAAAGGTACTTTTGGCACAAAAGCAATACTTTGCATCACCAAAAAACACCATTGCCACAGTGAAGCATGGTGCTGGCAGTATCATGCTTTGGGGTTGCTTTTCTTCACCTGGTACTCGGGCTTTAGTCAAGGTGGAGGGAATTATGAACAGTTCCAAATACCAGTCACTTTTGGCCCAAAACCTTCAGATGTCTGCTAGAAAGCTGAAGATGAAGAGGAATTTCCCCTTTCAACACAGCAATGACCCCAAGCATACATCCAAATCAACAAAAGAATGGCCTCATCAGAAGAAAATTGGAATGGCCCAGCCAGAGCCCAGACCTAAATCCAATAGAAAATCTGTGGGGTGACCTGAAGAGGGATGTGCACAAGAGATGCCCTTGCAATCTGACAGATTTGGAGAACTTTTGCAAGGAAGAGTGGGAAATATTGCCAAGTCAAGATGTGCCATGCTGATAGACTCCTACCCAAGAAGACTGAATGCTGTAATTAAATTAAAAGTGCTTCAACAAAGTATTAGTTTAAGGGTGTGCACACTTATGCAATCAGCTTATTGTACATTTTTTTTTATTTTTATTTTTTTCCCCTAACAGATTTGTTTGTTTTTCAATTGAATTGTACAGGTTATAGATCACATTAAAGGTGGGAAAAGTTTTGAAATGATTTATTGTGCTCTCATTTTTTTATATCACAAAAACCTGACATTTTAACAGGGGTGTGTAAACTTATATCCACTATATATATATATATATATATATATATATATATATATATATATATATATATGGGTCTACCTGAGATGGTCGACAGTCCATATGATCGACACTCATTTGATCGACAGTTCATTTGGTCGACAAGCAGATTTGCCCCCCTCCTACCCAAATGTTGTGCGACCCTGGAGTTGATATATATAGTTAGGGGGGGTGTGGGGGTAAAGCTCCCCACATAAAATGCTTGTCGACCAAATGAACTGTCGACTAAATGAGTGTCGACCATATGGCCTGTCGACCATGTGAAGTAGACCCATATATATATATATATATATATATATATATATATATATATATATATATATATATATATATTTGGCATTTGTTGACTGGGATAGTCCGACTGAGGAAAAGCCCTTTTTCAGCGGAGGCCTGGGGAGAAAAGTCCTGCAGTGTAATAATCAAGAAGGAGAATATTGGAGAAACTCCACAGTATAATAAGTTAAGGTTACTATATACAGATATAAAAACACTGTATTATATTAACATTATTTTCAAAGTGTAACAGTACTGTTGAACAGAATTCCGGGAATTTACAGTTGAATGTATATGACAGGAAATAAAGACTATGCAACATTATATGTTTTTGTAAGACTCATTCTGTAAGATTTACTATCCATTATTGAAATATTACCTTTAAGGCATTCTGAAGCCTATCTGACAGATTTTTTTCCACAGTGGGACATTTCTAGAAAAATGAGAAGGCTAATTCTTGTCTGGCTGTAAATGAGAGCACAGCAATTAAGCTCAAGCCTTGTTCTAGTTTGCCTCCCAAAAATCAATGGTCATTCTACTGAGCATTAGTAATTTGTTAATCAGTCCTCAAGCTCTTGAGTCCGCTAGCAAATATCAAATATTTTATTACACGTTACAGACATTTTGAGTGAATGGTGACTTTTTGGCATGCTAATTTGGCCTTATCCTCACATGCTAAAAGAACCAACAGTCTTGTATTCTTGTCATTATCAGATTTCTCCCTAATGGTTTTTACTCTCATAGTACATCCTGCTTAGTACAACAGCATTCATCTGAATGCTGAGGAGACTTTCCTAGATGTAATAAGAACACCTTTACAAGGAAGGCAAGAAATAAACAACTTTTTTTGTTTGTTTTGAGAAGAGCAGCTCATGTTCTTTAGCTTCTAGTTCTCAATGAAGTCATGTCCTTAGACTTGTAATCCCGAGTCATCCACTGTGGGAACCTTCCCTTCCTTACATATCTGTAGGTGTTCCAGAGGTTCCACAATTTTAAGTTTTGTCATTATAGAGATCCATTTTTCTCTTTTGAATGGGATGTGAGCTATCAAAAATTCAAACACCCGGACATGCATTGCACAGTGTTTTTGAACAGGGACATGAGATATGGACAGCTGAGATACAAACACTAGAACCCCATATATCTATTCTCTGTCTATTGTTTTTAATGCCTTTGATTATTCAAGTTTTCCCAGGACTACATTAAATTATTAAGTCATTATGAGAACATAGGCAACATACTATCAATAGAACAGAATACCAAACTTTTCAAACCAATAACATTAAGTGAACTAAAAGAGAGGATTCAAAACCTTAAGAACAATAAAGCCCCAGGATTAGATGGATTAATAGGAGAAATTTATAAAGTACTCACAAACGATACATTAAAGATACTTTTACAAGCTTTTGAGGAATTCAGAAAAAGACAAGCTCATTCCTTTCCTGGAAATATCTCATGATTTCCCCTATCCTAAAACAGGACAAAGACCCCAAAATAATAACTTTGTATCATACCATTTCACTATTAAATATGGAATATAACATGTTTACATCAATATTAGCTAAAAGATTAAATCAACTGATGCCTAACATAATTGGTGATGATCAAACAGGCTTCATCCTAAATAGAAGAGTACAAGACAATGCTATCAGGCTCCTTTCCTTAGAAAATCATACTAACAGGAAAAAAAAAGAACTATCAATTGTTAGCCTAGACTTAAACAAGGCTTTTGGCTTTATAAATTGGTCCTATTTATTTAAAGTATTAGAAGTATATAACTTCTCCCCTGACTTTATCAATATAATTAACAGATTATATGTTAACTCAATATCATACATCAAAATTGGCGCCTTTTTATCAGGTCCACTCAACATCCTAAAAGGCACTAAACAAGTCTGCCCTCTCTTCTCCTTATTATTTGCCCTATCAGTAGAACCTCTAGCTAACTTCATAAGAGCAAATTCTAATATAAGGGGATTTTCTGTTAGTCCAAGCTACATTTCTAAAATACTTTTTTGCGGATGATGTCATGCTAACAATTGGAAATATAGATTCCTCTATAGATCATATGATAAAATCCCTGCAAGTTTTTGAAGAGGCTTCAGGCCAAAGCTTTAATCACACCAGAAGAGAAACATTATTAATAAATAAAAAAGTAAACATTTTATTAAGAAAACACAACAATTTTACTGGGCAAATGACACCATTAAGTACTTAGGAATATACATAAAGTCAAACTGGAATAATACTTTAAAAACAAATTACAAATACCTATTATCCACAGTTAAGGAATTTTTAAATAGATGGAATAAAATTTATTTCATGATAGAAGAAAGACTGTCATTAATAAAAATGGTCATATTACCCAAAATGTTATTCTACTTCCAGACTTTAATTGCCTCCCCATCCAAAAAGTTAATGAAGCAACTAAATTCTATGTTAATAAATTTCCTACGGTTTTCTCAAAAGCCAAGAATCTGCCATGCTTGGCACTACAGAAGCTGGAAAGATGGGGGAATAGCATTCCAAATTTAGAACTTTATGCGGAATCGACCGTACTTAATGTGATGAGCCAATGGTTAAACTCCAAATATAGTTCTAATTGGAAAAATCTCCATTTAAGTATCTTATTATCTGACATAGACACAAATATTGACAATAATATGTTCTCGGAAAATAAAAAAAATTTTCCTTGTTGTCAAAGAACATTTTTACAATACCAATAAGAATAAAACAATTCTCTTTTCACTAATTATATATTAGATAATTTTAAAAAGATAATAAACAAAAATCATATGACAAAAAGCTTAACATTTTTAATATTTCCCATAGCATAAATGAAGATATGCCTGGACTCTTTCAACATATCTAAAACATAACGGAAGAAAATGTATTAGTTTTCTGGCACCAGTTTCTCTGTAATAATAATATCCATGAACCATGTTCTCTTATGGCCAGGTATAACAAAGCCCAACAACTGGTTGAACATACAGATATTTAGAGAATACATAGTTAATGAATTCAAAATATTTCATATCACCAGCACAACACCTTTACCTAAAATACTTTCTCTTCTTTGTGAAATAAACACTTTGCATGTTCATAATATTCTATCATTGTTAAGTATATATGCATCTTTAATAACCAATATGCAAATCCCAGAGGACTCCTTATGGAATTTCGCAGAGAGAATAAACAAATCCATTTTTTTTCAGATAATGATAAAGAATTAGTACTTAAATCAATTAGTAGCACAACGTCATCCTCTTCTTGGAAAATCTTCACTTGGAAATACATCCATAGGAGCTTTATTACCCCACATAAGATGGACTTTATATCAAAAAGTAATCTTAATAAATGTTGGAGATGTGAAGAAATACTTTGTGCAGATTGGGTACACGTTTCTTACATGTAAAATAGTAACTCCATTCTGGACAGAGTTCAGAAATTTCATAAAAGCATTGTAATCAGACAAGTGTGAAGTATATGACTCATTATTACTGTTTAATGCACCGATACCAACACATATCCCTAAAATATAAGTGCACCTTCTTTGGTCCTTGCTTGCAATTGCAAGAAAAATCATTACATCAAATCGGAAGTGTAAAAAAATTCCATCACATACAGATATTTTACTATTAGCTAAACTTGCATTTAGTAGGGAGTTGCAAACTATTTCAGAAAGAACTACTAAGCTAACACATAAGAAATTAACTTGGTTGAAGCTTGAAAAACAACTAGATAAAATGTAATCAACAATGACATTATATCTGTTATGGACATTGTAAATAGTTATTGTTCCATATTATGATGTTTTTAAGACATATATTATGCATATGTATTTATCATATTTCTTGTATTATTTTATTTCACGAAAATCAATAAAATGTTTTTAAAAAAATATTAAGTCATTGGGCTCAGACTTCAGTTAGGTTTGATTCTTTACATTTCTTTTCAATACCCATTCAAAATAGAAAAGCTTTTTTTTGGGAAATCTATTTCCTTTGGAGAAACCATTTCTTTGATGAGGGATCATTAATGACGGAGTGTTTGAGAATATTCTTCAGCTAACAAAGGATTTGTTTTCTTTATAGAAGTATGAAATCTCCTATATCTTTTGTCATTCCTCATGTTGTGATACCTTTCAGAATATGAACTATATATTGTCAATGCAACTCTACTCACAGCCTCCTGATCCAAAATATAATGATTGTTTTTTTAGCATTCATCAGTTGGTATTGATTTGCATATTTGTAAGTGGTATAAAAACACATTGCTTTCAAATCCAACTAATTGATAAACACAAAGAGAGAGAGAAAGACAGAGAGCCAGAGGGAAACAAGTTCTGAAAGATATGGCAAGCTTAGCTAAACTTTGGTTTAAGCTGTTTTTCATGGCTACTTTTTTTCTCAACATTTTTTTTTTGCAAAAGCTAATTCATGACAATTGAGTGGATGGATTAAGAGAAACAAAGTAACAGGAAAGACTGAGCCCCAGTTAGACAGCACATACTGTAATATCAAGCAGCATACTCAAATAACTAGCTACTGATCATTTTGAAAAGGATGCTTGCAAATGCATTAATAATTGTTAAGCTACATATATTACTCTGAATTCATAACTGTCCATCTTTCCATGATATAAGTTAAATTGTATTATTTTTTTTTAATTCCTACTTTTGCTCTAGTGTCATCTGTACCCATTTGATGTTAAACTTTGTTATAAATAATTATCTCAGCCGCATTGTTAAATGGCATTTACAGAGTTATATTATATGAGTAAATCAAGAATTTCTGCATTATTCATTTGCTAGATCAAAATTGGCCATTGCTCCTAGACTGGGACAGGTGCACTAATGATAACTGTTTCTCATGTTGTAATCTTTTTAGAAAAGGACAGCTCTCATACATCAATTACGAACTCACCCACCCCCCTTACACTTTGACCTGAATGTGGAACAGAGATGCAGGAACAATCATACTGCAGCCAGATGGTTTATCTTGCTAGGTCAGACTATTCTCAAGCATAGATTAGATCAAGAGGTGAGTGTCTAATAGTGTCATGAAGAAGCTACATGCACTTACATAGTTACAGACCCACCTAACAGTTCAGCAGCTGCCTCATTCAAAGGTCAGGTCAGGTTTCACCATCAGAGTTCTTACTTTGGGCAGACCCAGTGCATGTCTTCACACTCTCCTACCTGAAGGAGGCAACAGGCAATGCTTTGTTATACCTCTTTTCACCATCATTAGCTCTTCCAGCATCCAGAATCTTAAATGAACCCATATTGCCTGTATCACAATCAGGGCTTCATCCTTCTGAACCACAGAAGATATTTTATTTCAGTATAATGCTGGAGTAATTAAATGTATAGCTGTTTATTAGCATTTTGTTGAAATGTACTTTGAATTTGAAGTCTCAAGAGCTATACACCATCCTCAACGCAGTCAAACTAGTAATAACACTTGTATTCCCACTTTCTGAAGAAGTATATATATATATATATATATATATATATATATATATATATATATATATATATATATATATATATATATATATATATATATATATATATATATATATATATATAGGAAAAGAACACTTTCCAAAGTATTTTAAGAATTAATATGAACAGCCAATATTTAACAGAATAGGTTGAATACAATGTTTGAGCCAACACTAACACTTTATACTTGAATCTTTAGTGAATGTCTTTGAAATGATTTCCATGTATACAAGATCCACAGAAAAGTAATATGACTGTCTCCATCCTTTCCCTCAGTGTGTCTAAAAGAAGAACTGGGATTGACTCATGAAATTGCCCTTGATGACTGCACTTGTTTTTACAACATATATAAAACTGAGCAGTAAAGAATTTTCTGTACCATGACTGTGAGAGTGGGAAGAAAAAATGGTCTGGAGATTTGAAGAAATGCAATACAGGATAAGACAGAGTGAATTTTAAAATAAATGAGTATAGTTACCTGAAATCAAATTCACCAATGACTTTCAGGATATAAAGATGTGTTTTTTTAGGGTAAGACTGACTTAAGTCAGATACATAACAGTACCCATTCAACATGCTATGCTTTGCTTAAATTCTGTCAATGACTATAACCGAACATACTGTACAACCTGTGTTCAAGAGATCTGCATATAATATATGTACACCTAAATCTGAAATATAATATAGTGCTGATATCCGGAATGACTTGGTATCAGTACAAGCTAAAAAGACAATATTTTCCTGCCTTGATAGAATGCCCAATATATAACTAGCTAAGACAAGCACTATGTAAAGACCTGTTTGGGTTGAGTTATGAAAAGATAATACAAGATGATAGTAATGAAATTGTTGCAAAATTTTCTAACTAAAGATGAACATTCATTGAACAAATTCACCATCACCACTGTCACAATTTACCAAGAAGCTACTGAGTTTAAATAAGTTTCTATAAAAACAAAATCATGAAAAATTTTGGCCAACAAAACAGTTTTCAAATCTGAGACAGATGTACACCTAAATGCTAAGAAAAGCTAAGCCTCACTTAAACACTAATTGCGAGCGGTATTGAAATGTAAATCAGCCTTTTCAGGTTACCAAAGAAAATTAAGTTTTTTTTTTTACAGTTACTTTCCTTACCAAAACGAAAACATATCAGAAATATACAAAATCCCTATTCAGATCATTTAATGTCATCAAACATAAAGGGTGGTTACTAGAAAATGTACAAAATATTAGAAACATAGGTTTCCTATATAACAAAATACCACTAAGTAAAATCTTTCACAAAATTCTGTTCCCAATACCATAAAATTATGTTAGTATTTAAAGAAGCTCAAGCTACTCCCATTATGACAGCCTTCAACTATTTAAAATATTCAAATCAGAAAGTTGTGCACAGATGAAACCAGGCTGCTTTCATAAGATAAAAAAAGTTTATTCCAGAATAAAATGAGTGCTTTCACAGCTACAAATGCTGCTTCATCAGATATTTAAAAGAACTAAGGCTGCAAAAGCGGCTTATAAACACACCTAATCACATGTTTAACAAGCCAATTAACACTTAAAGAAAACCTAACATAAAACAAATAGCATACACAATGCAATTCACAATGCAATAGCCTACAATACATAAAAAAACTTTCATCTAAAAAGTGGGCATGCCTTCAGCATTGGTCATGTAACTGGTAGACTACATCTATTACTACTAATTTGCTTAGGGCATATTGATGGAGGATGTGATGAGAAATACGGCCTACCCTTATCAGACCTATTTTTAACCACTCCTTCTAGCATACTATGTACTTCATTCTTATTATATCCCCTTACTACAAATTTTAATGCCAACAATAAAAATTTTGAAAAAGAGATAATAGATTTAGAAGAAACATTTCTAGTATTTAGAGAATCAAACTTCACCTCTATTAAAAATTTAGTCTGAGCATTATAAAAGACACTAGAGATGTTTTTATATAATTTAAAAGGCTGGGCTGACTGTAATAGTGTCAGTGATATTATGATGGTTACACTAGATATCAAATCATTATTTACAGTCGTACGTAATGACTTTGGTTTAGAAGCTTTGAGAGGATGTTTACATAATTATAGTACTTTCTCTATTAGTAGGATAGAACTACTTTGTATGATGATGGATGTTGTACTTAATAATAGTTTATTTATGCAACAAAACGTTTTAGGTGGGAATTTTTTGTATAAAAAGGAGGTGGGTGTTTTGTTATGTTGTTCTGATGAAGTCCAGTTGTATCTGGATGAAAGCGCTCAACTATCGTTGGTTCATATATTAGAATAAAAGAGAGCTTTGGTTGGACTTGCCTGGATTATATATTTTATCAGCTGGAGACAGTTGTTTGTTGCATGTAGTTGTTGTAATCCAGGAATTTGTCAATATAAATAGTTTATTTATGTTTAATGATCTATACGTCCATCAACAGTCAGTGGTTGCTATGGGCACCCCTGTAGCCAATATGCATGCCAACCTGGTACTGGCTAGATGGGAGGAAATTAACATCTATACTGCTGATGGAACCTTTAGGAATATGCATCTCCTATTTCTGAAGTGATTTGTGGATGATGTGTTTCTTTTGTGGAAGGGTTACTCTGTTAACCTTAGAAATTATGTTGATGCACTACAAGAGAGTACTAATTTCTTAGCATTTGACATAAATTCTTCATGTAAAAACATTCATTTTTTAGCTGTTGACATCAGTATTAATATACATACTAACACATTTGAGACTAACATATATAGAAAGGATGTATAAGCTACCTGGTTTTTGCATTATGAATGTATGCATCCCAGGCATATATACAGAGGTGTACTAAAAAGTCAGTTTATAAGAGCAAGTCAGTTAAATACTGGTGAGGTGAGATGAGTTTTAATAATGAATTGGACACTATGGTTAAGGCCTTTCAGAGTAGAGGTTATACAGACACTTTGACAATATAAAAAGTCAAGTAGTTAGTGAACTATCTGATTCTTTGCAACCACATATGCATGCTAATAGTAATCATCCTTTGAACAGAAGGAGACAACATCAAATGGGCTGTATGTTGAAGTTCAATATTCATATAGAACTGGTCTATCTTTCTGTCTAATTCTGAAGTTAATAATATAGTTGGTGAATGACCTAAGTTTATATATAAAAGAGAAAAGAATTTAATACAAATTATTTGTAATAAAGAGATGAGAACAACCTTTGCTAAAAATAATATGTCTCATAGATTTGGGACATTTATATGCCTTAACTGTGTTTACTGCAGCGAAACAAACACTGATACTAACTTTACACATCCAATAACAAAGAAAAACTTTGAGATCAGACCATATGGCTCCTTTTACACAGAAAACATAGTGTATATTGCTAACTGTTTTGAATGCCAGTGTTTTTATATAGGCAAAACGAATGTGAAATTTAAAAAAATAATTAAAGCTCATTTTTCTGACATTTATAGGGGTGTGGAAAGTAATGCCCTATTTAAACTGGTTCCCTTCAGAATCTTGAACTACTAAAATCCCAGATTTCAGTAGCCCGAGACCAGAAAGGCAAAAGTGCAAAATACCGAAACACCAGAAGTGTGAAATTCAAAATCCCGACATTCGGAGATTTTGAATTAGCGATTCTGGTGTTGTGGTGTGTGAGTGGGTGGTTGGAGATGTAGGTAAGTGTTTGTATTTTACGGGTTATGTGTAGGGGCTTTAGTGTGTGTCTGTGTGTTTTGTTAGTGTGATGACAGACCACCCTCCCAATCTCAAGAACCCCACTCAGCCTTCCTGAAGACATTGGAAGATATGAATGTCTCACCAAATACCATCATATTGGGAGACTTCAACTACCCTAACATAGACTGGATGCACTATTCTAGCTCTAACACCCTAGCCCAAAAGTTCCTGGAATTCATAAACTCAAATGCAATGGAACAGCTAGTCACCTCTCCCACAAGGGGGGATAATATACTAGACCTGATCATCACAAACATGGGGACAAAATGCTCCACAACGGAAGTATTGCCCTCACTGGTGAGATCTGACCACAAACTAATCACCCTGGATATACATTTACCACCTCCACCCCCAGCACAAAAGACTACAGTGAGAAACTTCTCAAAAGCTGACTTTACACTTCTCAAGACTGAGATGGTATCATTTAAGCCCACAGGGCCAATGGAAACCACATCCCACAATGCTGAATCCTACACAAATGCTTTCTGTGGACATCTCCAAGAATGCATGGATCATGCAATCCCAAATGAAACCAAGACCCTCTCCACCAAAGGAAAGCATATTGTCTGGTGGACCCCAGCCATAAACAAATTGTATAACAAAAGAAAGAAGCTACTGCAAGACAGAGCAAAAT
The DNA here is from genome assembly GCF_019279795.1 of Protopterus annectens. NCBI lineage: Eukaryota > Metazoa > Chordata > Ceratodontiformes > Protopteridae > Protopterus > Protopterus annectens. The sequence continues at coordinate 1,425,954,877 of NC_056741.1, forward strand.
CCCATAAAGGGAAGGCATCTCTGATCAGCACTAGTAGAAAGCTACGTTCTCTCATAAAAATATCCAAGGCCAACTTTGAGAGAAAAATCACCAAGGACACTAAAGATAACCACAAGGCATTCTTCAGTTATGTTAGAAACCTGGGCGGAAACACTCAGATATGCTCAGAGTTAGTACACAATGACAAAAAAGTTACCGAACCCAGAGATATTGCCAACATTCTGGCAGACAGGTTCAGTGCAAATTTCTCCCCTCCCTCACCTCCAAAAGAAGAAATACTCATCCCAGCTGAATGTAACCTCCCTGTCATCTCTGATGTCCAGGTGAGAACCGCCCTCAGCAAAGCAAAAAACACAGCATCTATGGGACCTGATGGTATCCCCAGCTGCGTGATCCGTGAACTCAAAGAGGAGTTAAACCCGCATATAAAAATGTTATTTAACCTTACCCTTACTACAGGATATGTACCTGAACACTGGCATACAGCAACAGTGGTCCCACTCCAAAAGGGAGGCTCCACTACAGACCCTGGGAACTACTGCCCCATAAGCTTGACCAGCCTGGTTTGCAAAGCTATGGAAAGAATTATTACCCTGGGAACTACCGCCCCATAAGCTTGACCAGCCTGGTTTGCAAAGCTATGGAAAGAATTATTATGGAACTCATAAATGACATTGGGGACCTACAGGCACTTGATCCCACCCAGTTCGGCTTTGTAAAGGGCAGATCCTGCCTTTTGAACCTGGTTGACTTTTTCGAAGCAGTCACTAGAGCCATTGATGAGGGCAAGGCAGTCCATACAGCCTACCTGGACTTGGATAAAGCCTTCGACACAATACCCCACCCGGGGATCATAGATAAGCTAAACAACTTAAATGTAAATCCATATGTCACAAGATGGGTTGCAAACTGGCTAAATAACAGAACCCATAAAGTCAAGATTGCGGGAGCCATGTCAGACTCAAAGCCAGTCACAAGTGGTGTCCCACAGGGCTCTGTCCTGGGAACCCTCTTGTTCGGCATTTACTTCTCAGATGTGAAAGCAAACATGGGAGGGTTATGGCTGACAAAGTTCGCAGATGACTGCAAACTAGGTGCCATAGTTGATACACCAGCTGACACATACATCCTACAGAAAGGCCTCACTGAAATGGACAACTGGTGCCGGAATCACGGCCTTAAACTGAATGCCAAGAAATGTATAGTCATCCCCTTTGGGAAAAACAAAATACCCACAAATTATCACATAGACAGTAACCCACTGAGTACCAAAAAAGTAATCAGAGACCTGGGGACTCAAGTTGATAGTGACCTCTCATTTGACAACCACGTTGCTAAAGTGGTTAGAAAGACTTTCTACCTTGCCCACCTTATCATGAAGGGGTTCACATCCAGATCAAAGGAGGTCATCGTGCCCCTGTACTCCTCCCTTATCAGGCCCATGATTGAGTACAATGCCCCATTTGGCATGTACCTCACCCGGCACTTACAACAGCTGGAGAGACCCCAGAAGTACCTCACCAAGAGGATCAAGGGTCTCCAACATATGCTGCCAGGCTAAAGAAACTCCAGCTCTATTCAGTAGCATACCGCCTGCTCAGAGGTGATCTGTGCCTGACGTACAAGGCCATGTCCAACCAGGAATTGATGGACATGCTCCACCTCAAAAAATCAAAATCCATAAGAATCACGAGAGCCAAAGATTTAAACCTCAGAACAAACATGAATAGAACATGCTGGAGGGGCAGATTCATAACTCAGAGGCTTCCCATACTCTGGAACAAAATCCCAGTCCATGTTAGGCAAAGCCCCTCACTGACTCTCTTCAAGAGAAATCTTGACGAGTGGATGGGAGATCGTAGGTTTACCCCGGGGGTCACCCCTGTGTCGCTGCTTAACAGAGGCACAGTAAAATCATTTTAATAAGTAAGTGGGTCTTCAATGTGTCACTACTAGACAAAGGCACAGTATTCTAAATTTATTCTATACACCTTAGTACCACTACATGGGGTGGCGAAAGCCACATCTCTAGGGCTAGGCTTGCAAATGCCCCAGGGCAGATAGCCTAGTACTAAACTATGAAACTATGAAACTATGTGTGTGTGCGAGGGGACTGTAGCTTGTGTGGTGGTGTTTTTGTGTGTTTGTCTGTGTAGTATGATCTCTGAATTAGTATATTTAAGTAAGCGGGGTGTGGGGTGCCCCCCTGCTTATATGTAGGGTAGGTGTATGTGTAGGGAGGTGTATGTTTGTGTTTGTGTCTGTGGTATGTTTAGTGTAGAAGTCGTGATTTTAAATTTTGCGCTTCTGCGGTTTCGGGTTTATGGATTTTTGGCTTCATGGTCTCGGGATACTGAAATTCGAGATTTCAGTATTTCGAGATTATGAAGTGAATCCATTTAAACACATACTAGTAAAAGGGACATAACATAACTTCATGTTTAGAATTTTGCAAAATATATTTTTAAACTTGCATGGTGGAGATATTGTAAATGCCATAGTGTTGGCAGAATATAAATCGATAAACTACTTTAGGTCTGATAACCTACCTGGTTTAATCTCAGCTAATACTATTAAACCTGTTTTGAGAGCCAAGCAAGAAATTATTTGATGGCTTGTAAACATATTTTACAACAGTCTTTACAACATAATGTATGATGTTATTTTGATAATATTGTGTATAAATTTGATAATATAGATGAATTGCTTTTAATATTGCTTTAATTTAGTCACATGTTTTATGCTGTGTAATTATTGGCTGGCTGACTATTTAAATAAGGTTATGTTCATGATGTGTTTTATGCATTGAAAAAGATCCACCCCCGGATTCACTAATCTTCCGTGCAGGACTAGTCTAGTGCTGCACAGAAGCAGCAATTTAGGAGGAGGACAGCAGCGCACCAAGCATATTAATGAAGGCATGCTGCCTGACCTCCTAATCCTACACGGAGTGTGGACGAGTGCAGGGGGCGTGTCTGAGAGCAGAGCTCACAGAATAAACATGCCCCTACAAAGTAGAACAGCAGAAACTGTAAATAAATGAGCGAGGCCACTCATAGGTGTCTGCATATCCCCACCAACAGTCCCCCATGTGTACAACAGCAACAGGACATAAACATAAAAATAAGTAACCCTTGTAATTATTTTTAAAACTCCAAGTACAGCTAACCGTAGGTGCGCAGGTGTGCCCATCGCTTAGCTACGGTTAAGGCAGCTTAAAAGGCTTAAGAGGATAACAAGGAAGGTATATTGAAATGAAGCAGCACAGCAATAGTGAAGTGGTCATTGCATCTGCCTAATGAGCAGGTATTCCTGGTTCAAGTCCCACTGCAGCAAATACCATTTTCCATGTTAAATCTGTATACAAACATTTATTTACATTGTATTGCCGTATAACCTACTAAATAACACTTAAATGTGAACTGGAGTACTGCATTAAATGCACATGTGAAGAGTCAGGACCATAATGAATAAGTCAGCAGTAAGCAGCTGTAAGCACAGATAAGCAGTAGTAAGCATATGTAAGCACTAGTAAGCGTGCACAAGTGCGTTTGGGTGGGGTGAAACACTGCCAACACAGATTAAGCAAAGGAGAAGCTAACTGCGTGTAAGACACTGTGACCAGAAGTCAGCAGTGCTTACCTCTGCGCAAACCCACTTACAACCACTTGAAAGTGCCTTAAGTAACAAAACAAACAGCTTCCACAAGGCCAGAACCCAGGACCATGCACACCATATACGAAAAGATTTACCACTAAGCCATGCCAGATTATATATTGCAGTGGTTAACATTGTCACCTCACAGCAAGAGGTTCTCCAGTTCGATTCTCGGCTGGGGTGCCTTCTGTGTGGAGTTTGCATGTTCTCCCTGTGCTCGCGTGGGTTTCCTCCGGGTAATCCGGTTTCCTCCCACATTCCAAAGACATGTATCTGGAGCATTTCTCCCCGGGCCTCCGCTGAAAACAGGCTCTGTGGAACCTAGTCGGACATTCCCGGTCAGAAAATGTTAAATAAAAATAAATAAATATACATATACATATATATAAATATCCATATATATATATATATATATATATATATATATATATATATATATATATATATATATATATATATGAACAGGTATACATGCAAATGCTGACAATTACACATATATATATGTCAACATCTGTATGTCCACATATACACATCAAATGACATATGTACGCAGATATATGACTCCGTAGGTATATTTCGACATAGTTAGACATATGTAAGCAAATATATATACCCACAGAGGTATATTTGGCCAGACTTCTGTAGATACCAATGGTAGATGAACAGAAACATCTATGTCCACATGCACCGTCAAAGGCCTGAGAGGCCCCAGACAATATACATCATGTACGAATTTGCAAATCCCCAGCCCAGCCAAACATGTCCGCCCTGCATTACACTACCAAACTCATAGTATTGTATGTCTGTCATTGAACTAGGGAATTAAATCAGCCCTCTGTTATGTATCACAAGTCATCACATACCCCTCTGCCCTGCCCACTAGGCAGGCCGAGCAGTATAGGTCCATCCAACCCAGGCCATCCCCAACCCATACATGCATAACCCACAGTTCTGCTTCCTCCCACCTGCAACACACATACAGCCACCACCTCTACCATGGTTACTGGCCCATAGCTACCACACCATCACACATTGCCCCCCCCCCTTCAGGACCTATCCCGTATGGTGTCCTGCCCAAGTATCCTAGGTGTGGCACACGCCAGAGAGTATGCACATAGCCAGGGTACCTATGTAACCCTGGGTGTAGATGAAGGTTGAATACCAAATGTTTGGGTTGTCCCACATGGGGCAAATGTATTCCTGGTACTAACAATAGATGTCACGTGTGACTCTGTGTACACCAACGGATTTAGTGGTAGGTGTCGCAAAGCATACGTGGCACACAAGGTTGGCTGGTATGTACACAAACAGATTATCCAGCAATACCAGTCAACATTACAGGATATGTAGCTAAAGATTTAGAGGTACATGTGTAAGTATAAATACTCATAACTAAATAGATATATACCTCCCCCTCTCTGTAGTACAAATGTATACATACATAGATAGATATATAAATAAATACCCACATATACATATGCAGTCACCCATACATCCACATGTCGTTAGATATATATACAGCAATATATATATATATATATATATATATATATATATATATATATATATATATATATATATATATATATATATATATATATAAAATATATATATATATATATGTGTGTGTGTGTGTGTGTGTGTGTGTAGATATGCAGAGATATGTAGCTATGATAAGATACAGCACTTAAGAATGACATATGTTCACAGGCCATGCCAATGGAGGTGAGGGGCCCAAGCAAGAAATGTGTAACACGTAGCATGAACCCCCCTCCCCCCCAGCCGGACAGAGGAAACAAACACCAAAAATGTCTTGTTATACAAGAAAGCCCGTGCGATGACCTATCAAGGCGGGGCATGTACATACCCAGACTACAAGGGTGGGAAAGCCTGATTACCCATGGGTTGAGACAACGTACAAGATGGGTCCCGTGAAGTGGAGAGTGGGCAGTGTGCAGTGGTGTGTTTAGACCCAACCTGCACCCAGAGTAAGGATGAGTGCTGTGGAGGAGGTGCAGGTGGGGGAACTAAGGGTATGTAATTATGGGTCTAGGCTTGCAGGTGTTTGCTGGAGTGGGTCTATTCGGACCGCCCCAGGGATGTAAGCAATAGTGTTCATTGGGCAGAGCCGCCTCCCAATGGGCAGACACTCCTGCTATGAGTCCCACTGCAGCACAGTCTATTTTACATGGCAAAGAATGGTATAACCAGATGTAAATGTAAATATGTAGAGGTATGTGTGTGTGTGTGTGTATATACCCATAACTACATGGAGATATACCTGTCCCTCTCTGTGGTATGAATGTATGCATACATAGACAGACATACATATAAATACCCACATATAGATATATACATCTGCAGACACCCATACATCCATATGTCATTAGATATATATGTACAGCAACATATATATATATATATATATATATATATATATATATGTATACAAATATATATATATATATATATATATATATATATATACACATATATATATATATATGTGTGTGTGTAAATATACACATATATATATAGTTAGGATATGATACAGCAGTTAAGAATTACATATGTTCACAGGCCATGCCAATGGGGGTGAGGGGCCCAATCAACAAACGTGAAACACTTAGCATCAACCCCCCCCCCCCCAGCTAGACAGATGAAACATACAAACACACAATAAAATTAAACAAACCACTGCTTCCCAGACTACAGTCAGGATACTACCAGTGGGAGAGACCCACCAAGTTTAATCATGAAACAAAGACAAGAATGTCCCTTGCCGGACAACCCAAAACCTTTATGGCTATTTGGGCTTCCAGCCATTACACGGATAACCTATGGCAGGGCACACATGTTCCCAGACTACAAGGTTGGGGAACCCTGATGACCCATTGGGCGAGACAACATACATGATGGGTCTCAAGAAGTGGAAAGTGGGCAGTGTGTAGTGGTGTGTTTAAGGAAGACTGCTGAATAGGAAGTGCGGTGTGGGAACTATGGGTATGAAATTATGGGTCTAGCTGTGCAGGTGTTGGCTGGAGTGGTTCTATGTGGACCTCTCCAGGGATGTAAGCAACAGTGTGCATTGGGCAGAGCTGACGCCTAATGAGCAGCCACGCCCGGTACATGTCCCACCGCAGCAAAGTCTAGTTTACATGGCAAAGGACGGTATAACCAGATGTGTTCTTGCAAACCCACTAAATGACACCAAAGCACACATGCTCACAACACCCCACGGTGGGCATGTAAGCCAAACTAATTGGCATCACAAGGTATTATTGCTGTGCTGTCCTCACCCCCACCCAGGGGTGTGATTGTCCAGACCTACCCCCAAATGCAGGGTATATACACAGCTGTCACTGTAGAAGAAATGGCCAGCTGTGGACCTTCCCATCAGCCGTCCTGCACATCTCTGGACATGTCCCCACTATCATACCCTCTGTGTGGCTCAATAACACCATTTACCTATCGACCCCTGTTGCATTCGTAGTAATGTTCACAGACACAGGTAGGTGCCACCCTCCATACAACTATATTGGCAGAATCAGGAACCCCCAACCCAGGTGTATTACCAGCTGTCCCAGACTACACATGCAAATAACACATGAAGGGAAAATCCAAGCACACTTGGATCACCACCTTGCGATGTCTGCCACCCCCCAACACTTCAGACCCCTACACCAGCTACTGACACTGACACCTCCTGTCCCAGCTCGCATACATATCCCAACACCCTGCAAACCTGCAGTACCACTCCCCCACCAATCAGTCGAACGGCCTGCTATACAGTTAAAATATCCCCCCTCCACCTACCCATCTACACCTCCACTATTCACATCTACTCTACAACACAGGTATGGCATAACTAAACTTAACCTGAATACCTGAGTGTAGCCCAACCAGAAATGCTAAACTGGAATTCCACTTAACCTTACACTGACCTTCGTAAACAATCATACCTGACATGTACACCTGACTTAAGCATGTATAATAATGACATGTATATGAAGTAGCATGGGGGTATGTGGCAGCAAGTGGGAGTATGCCTGTGTGGGCGGCGGTAAGCAATGGGCACACTGGTTAAGCAATGTGGAAGCCAACCCAGTGTAAGATGCCATAACCGGAGGTCAACATGTCTGAGCCTAGTGCACACCAGTGCATACCCACCTACACTTCCCCCACAGTGCCTTAGGCATGCTGTAGCCCACAGCCCTCATCATGGACAGTAACAACATATTCAGCACTCCCAGATCTCACTCCCCTGCACACTATAGTCCAAGTGAGTTACCACGAAGGCATGGCAGATATACAATCAGCTGCTGTTATCACAAAGATATCATCCTGCACAGTCAGTCAACAGTATACGAAATGTATGTATGTTCATTAATACCAGCAAATGTGCAAAGTGCTCAGTCACAGTATTCCGAGCAGTCTATGAGTACCAATGAACAGTTCTTGTCCACGCATACTGTGAGAACAGTTTGTTTGTGTCTTTAGGCTTTTCCCGGTTAGGGGTCACCACAGCGGAACTCCAGTCTGCTAATGATTGATAGTTGATTTTTACATGCCGAGTTACCAGCCCTGATGCACAACCTTCAACAAAGGTACGCCCATTCATGCATGTGAGAACAGTAGTCTCATATAATACTGAACAGAGGAATGGAAAATGGGCCACGGCGTGGGGGCGTGTTTCATCCATAGAAATAGGAGATGAGGCTGTTCTGGTGTGTGAGCAAACTGCTGCATCTGAAAACCCTGGCAGGATGCTGCCAGTGAGAGAAACAGTGTAGAACAGCAAAGTGTACTCGTGACACAACAACAGGTCTGTCCCTGCTGGGACCCACCAGACGTTAATGGTCAGAATAATGTTTCCACCAGTATCGGAGGTGGATGAAGGGAAGGCTTGAACGTACATAGACTAAACTGATGAAGAGCTTGCAGAAGGCTGCATCGAGACTAATATGGAGGAATACCAAGACGTGCAGAGAGGGAAATGTGTGGAGGTGTGGTATGGCATGGCTAGCAACTGCAGAATGGATGGATGCTGAGTACGTGGAGCTCAGGGGCCAGAGAAAGGGAGCATGGGTATGACATTAAGGTAGAAATATGCAAATTATGCAGAACTGCAATAGTGTAGTGGGCAGAGCATCTGCCTACCGCACACACATTCTCAGTTCGGGTCCCACTGCAACACATTCTATTTCCCATTTGAAATCGGTATAACAAAATTGTATTGCTGTATAACCTACTAAATGACATTTACACTTGAACAGGAGTACGGAATTACACATAGCCCACTCCCTATTCAAAGGACATGAGACGACACACAGATATGTATACACAGACAACTTGTAATGGTGAATTTTACAATAATGTATGCCACTACCAACAGCACATAGATCTGCACTTATGTAATCAGTGAGGAATGCAAGGCCCACATAGAAAAGTAGATGAAGACAGTGCGGATATATAACATACTATGCTGTCCAGGACAGGCCCATCAATTCTTACAACTGTGGACAAAGGATTTGCCATCAAGATCTAGGACAAGCCCTGTGTGGTGCACAGGCAAAAGCAATCAGACAATGTGGATAAGCCCACTGTTGAGAGCTATGCAGACAGACTGCATTCCATCCTAAACTACTATGTACACGAAAACACTGCAAGACCAGCAATATACAAAGCACATAACAACACCACTCACTCTGACTGTAGGTCTGAAACAACCTAAGATTGTGTAGTTGTCCTGTGTCTGCAAGCCCTGCTGTAGTAGGTACCGCAACCTGCCATCTGTAACATTGCTGCCCACATACAGGAAGGATGTCCTCCATACTGGAAAGGTGAAGGGACAACGCCCACACGAGTAAGCATTTTATAGTACTGGGTTGCCATGACAATGGTTAACAGAATCACTACACAGCAGGCTGCACGCAGTCAGCAACTGTTTCACACTGATTGGTGCAGAGCCCATCACCTGATCATGTGCATCAGCTACAAAAGCCATGCTGAAATCCATTCAAACCAACTCATTCGCACTACTGGAGATGGAGAGAAAGAGAGAGAGAGAGCGAGAGTGAGAGAGAGAGAAAAGGAAATAAAAAGAGGAAACCAACAAAAAAAATAAAGGAAATAGAAAACAAACATATACCATGGACCTTACACAGTGGGGAACACAGTACTACAGGCCACAACTGAGAAGGCATCACATCAGTCCAAACACTAAAAGGTATGTAAAGCACAACTGTATGTAATTTACTGTAGGATGTGGTATAGATTAATAGGATGTATGATGTAGAATGTTTGATATGTGCCATCTGTAGGTGTGTCTGTAATGTTGTCCTGCTGAACAACTTCATTGGACAATACTGTCTGTCCCTGTAAGCACTGGGATATACCCGCCAACTGTGCAGATCAGCAATGAATGACAAAGATGTCAGCTATAATATCTGTGTATGTTATGTTAGTGTGGAGAATAGCTATCGGTGGATGTACTGCTGTTATGATAGATGCATGTGTGTCAGTGCACAGCACTTGCAGGACAGTCATGTGAATGTGTAATATAGCATGCACAAATTCCATAGGTGTGTAATAGGTGCACCAGCAATCTCACACCATAGTTGCCACCCTAATGTTAGACTGTGTTCACATGTGACACCTGTCTGTGTTGCAGCAAGGCAGAACAGTGCAGCTGTGAATGAAAGATGGTTAGAGAATGCAGAACGGATGTCTGTATGCACTCCACATATCTGTGTGATACGGACTGTGATGTTTATGTGTACAGATACAGCCACTCATATAGACATAGGTATATCAACAACGTACAACATATATCTACACATATATGTGCATAGATGTATATTTATACACATATATATAGTGGCACTGACAATGGCATGCAGGTGGAATAGTTTGTAACAGGCCAGCAAAGATAAGTGTCCCCACAGGGAGCATGGCTACAAACACATAGCACAAAGCGTGGCACATACACATAGCACAAAGCTTGGTACAATACAACATATGTCGCAATGGTAGGTAAGCAGCTGACATAACAATTTCAGTCTGTGAACATGTTGCTGTAGCTGATATGGTGGGGGGAGACATATATGTGTATTAAGAACTATGGTAACCCTACTGTATGTGTGGCTCAGACCGGTTTCCATCTTTATGTTGTCCAGGAATCATGTCGCATTGTCGCCTTCCGGCGTACAACACTGCAGAAATGGCTATCATCATCGATTACCTGGTACAGCACTGTGTACTTCTTTTTAGATGGACAGCCCATGACCAGCAGGAGAGGACCGCCCTGTGGCATGAGCTAGTCCACAGTGTCAATGATGTCGGACTGCATAACCACAGCTATGAGCAGGTCCGGCATCATTGCACCGACCAGCTTCACCTTGTATGTCGGCATGCAGCTGCTGTAAGGGGGGGACCACCTCACAACAAGGGGGGACAACCCACCCATCCACCCCTCACCCATGTGGAGGAGCTTCTCAACAGCCTAGTGGCACCTGTCTGCCTGCAACATCAACACCTGGCAGGGCACATCTTGGAGGTGAGTGCCAATGACATACCAGCTGAGGAGCGTGCAGGTAAGGCCCCAGGGCACGTTGGTACACCACTCATCTGTATGCATCTGCAGCTGTACAGGTACATCATGCAAAACTGAGATGTTATATACTTTGTCTGCTGCTGTGTAGTAGTAATAAACTGTTGTGTAGAAGCTGTAATATTGTGTAATTCTACTGTTGATGTAACGTAATGCTGCACTCACCTGTTATGAATGCCACAGCTGTGGCCACTGACATCAGCTTTCTCACACTCATATGTAGGTCCCTCCAGGATACAACCACAGCAGCAGCCTGTTGCCAGTGAGAATGGTTGATGTTCATGCATGATGATTAACTGGGCATGGAATAGCTATGGGCTATCCCCCACGCTCACGTCTAACACACCTACTCATACTGCATGCTGTACATGTTCACATTTTGTTGCTGAGAAATGCACTGTACCACAGTAGAGACCATGCTGTGGTATCGGAAGGGTACACAGACACATACAAGATAACTAACATCCTGTCAAAGTGCAATGTTTCCACAGGGATGTGACATGTGGCAGGACGCACAGCCTACAGTAGGGACATGTGTGACTCAACACCACCATGGCTGCAGCTGCACACAAGCAGGTTAAGTAAACATTGCAGATCTAACCCTGACCCCACAGCAGTGTATGCACTCCAAGGGATGTGCACTTGAGTAGACCTTGCAACCATGCAGAGGTCTGGGACATGTGTAGGGCACCCCTCACAGCCATGGTAAGGTCTGATGGTTGTCAGTGTAACAGTCGTGTACTGGTCATACATGCACTGCTGATGTTGTGATCTGTAACACAGACATCAGGCATCCACAACTGATAGCTGTTCACATACCATCCCAGGTATGTGCTGCTACACCACACAGGAGCTGTGAGCATTGGAGCTGACATAACTGACACAGTACTACAGATGCATCAATGGTTTCTACACCTGTGAGGTATGGTGCACAGTACAAGGCAGGGTGTGGAACAGGCCACAGTAATACTTTGTACATGGGTGCAGTGTTAACACGGGGAGGGGACATCACCTACCAACAAAGCCCATGCCTCAAACACATGTATACTGCCACTAGCATGATGTCACTATAGTTGAACTGCATGCTGTTGAGCTCCATGTGTAATGCATGTTGACAGAAGGCTAATGGGAGGACTGTGTGTACAAATGTTGTGCAATTCCACATGTAGAACTGTGGGATGTGTGTGTGTTCATAATTGCAATTTAGTGAAGTGTGGATGATGTATGTCAGATGTGTGTGTGTGTGTGTGTGTGTGTGTGTGTGTGTGTGTGTGTGTGTGTGTGTGTGTGTGTGTGTCCATGTATGCACAGGCAATAGTGGGATTGACCACATGGCAGTACTTCCCCTTGGGATTGTGCTGTACATGGAGTGAGACATGGGACACCAGGACAACCTGTCAGGTATGTGAACACAGGACAGCTGATAGCATAAGAAGGCCTGTAGCATGGAGCATGCATTGGGAGGTGCAGTACATACCAGGTATACACATAATATTGCCAGCAGCTGATAGGTAACTGGCTACCCACATATGCAGCACTACAAATACAATGGGGAATCACCACAGCACATCAGTGAGTGCATCCAGGTAGTACTGTCGTCTGTATGATGGATCGCTTATGCAGCAGATGTGGCATGGACTGAGCAAGACTGCAGTATGAGGCTCTGGTGTATGACATATGTAGTGTCTGTAGCAGCCCCAACCATATAGGGGCCTCGTACACCATTACTGCCCATACACAGGGTAATACAGGGTGACAGCTGTGAGGCCATGTACAATCTACAGGTCAGGGAGGCGATGGAGTAACCGGTCAGGTGTGGTAACCACATGTGTCGACATGGGGAGGGATGATATGTTAATGGGCTGTAGTGATGCATGTGTATTAGCAAGTGCCATGCAGGTAGGGGAACATATGTAACTGACTGTGGGACTGTCTGCAAACTCAGGGAAGGTGAGGTAGTAAGGTGGCTGTCAGTGTGAGTATGTGTACTGTTATGCACTGCTGTACAGGTCTTAATGTGTGTATTTATTTCCCCCACAGGTGGCAAGGTGGGTCAGGGTCCCCCCTGCATGCATACTGAGGTAGGTGTCCCTACAGACACCGGTGATGATGAAGGTACAGGTGAGGCACAGGTGGGGTTTTCAGAGGCCGACACTGCGCCAACATGTGTCATCACCCTCCTATTTACCTCAAACCCACACACAGTTACAGTGCCCCCTACAAACCCCATCACTTGTGGCCATTGCAGAGGGACAGTTGACACTTGGTGGCAATGGCCAGGAAATTGTGGTGTCCATGCCAGGTGTGTCGGGTCACAGTCGGCATAGCTGGATGTCTGGAAGGCCACCACATCGGCAGATGTACCATGGTGCTCATGGGAGGACCACAGGTCATCCTGCTCCTGGCAGAGACGTCACAACTGGTATCACCAGGAGCATGTTTCAGGTTGCAATGGAGGCACAGGCACATATGGAAATGCACTCCAGACAGGTCCTGAGGCTGCAGCGGTCTGCTTTTGCAGCTGGAGTGGCAATCTCAATGAACTTGCTGTTGCCTTCCATGAATATACTGAGATCAAGGATAGACAGTGGGGTTAGATGGTTGGCCTCCTCCACCATGGTATGTCTGTGCTAGAACATGTAGTGGGAGTGGTGCGACATTCGCTTGGACATAGGCCAGAGACACCAGCAGCTGGCAGTCAACGTGGACATGCCAGGATGTACAGCCACTCTCATAGTGGTATTATCAGCCCCAGCACACCACAGGAGCTGCTGTCCACACCAAACCACAGCAGGCCACGTGCACATGGCCCTGGCCAGATCCATGTGGGACATGGTTCCAGCGGACATATGTCATCATTAGGGGAGAGTAGCACCTCAAGGTCTGTACCTGCACATGCCCATGGAATCCCTGGCAGGCACAGTCGGCATGTCCATGGCCGGAGGCACTGAACTGTACACCCTGCCAGGTATGGTCTGCAGCGGTCCAACATTACCCGTGTGGGGCAGCCCCATAGCAGAACTGTGTGCATGCACACCCGCACACTATGCAACCACACCTAGGGCGTCCCCATACCGTCACACACCACATCACCACACCCCAATCAAGGAACCACACCCCTCACCCAAACACATGTTGACACATGTTTGGACCACCCTCGGCCTCTGGCACACCTGCAACACACCCTGTGCATATGATGATACCTGTGCCACATCCCTGTCATCCATAACATTGATGCAGGGACAGGCTAACATGGTTGTGATACACATGGTGACTGTAATGGGGTGCCGCAATGTACCACAGTGTAGAATGTAGTCAGGGGTAATGTGTACTGCATACATGTCCTAGCCATGCAGCTAGGATGACATTCACACACCCTGTGCATATGATGATACCTGTGCCACATCCCTGCCATCCATGACATTGATACAGGGACCGGCTAAGATGGTTCTGATGCACACGGTGATTGTGATAGAGTGCCGCAATGTACTGCAGCATAGAATGTAGTCAGGGTTAATGTGTACTGCATACATGTCAGGTAGTGTAGCCATGCAGCCAGGATGCATCTCAGCTGTTGGTAACACCAATTGATATCCCCATACTGTCATCCATCTGTGCTGTAGGCACACATGTGTCAGCAGGAGGATGGTCCACAGTCATATTCCACAGGAGTATGTCAGTGTAGTGACAGCATGGCAGTGACATATGTGGTGTACAGTTGCACACATGCCACAAGTATGTATAACAGCTATTGGCCGTGCAAACATGACCGGTGGCCTGCTGGTACAGGTATAATCTGCACCCTTATGTCAACCCATCCACATACACACACATCCTGACTTGGCGACACTGTGTCTAGACCCCAACCCGGGTATGTAGTGCTATTGAACTGTGTGGCTGTCATTGCACATGTGACACCATCTGTAGGGTGAGGTGTGTACCAGGTCACATACTACATGCAGACTATCCACAGACATGTACATTATGGTAATGGGGGATGTAATGTTTGTATATGGTGAATACATAGTGTGTCATACCATCATATACACATTGACAGACACATAATGGGTAGACACACATCTTAGAGACCTGGTTGTATAGTTGCTAACTAACTTGTCCATGTGTCCAATGTGTTACAGGTAGGCTGCACACAGCACATGTGTAACTGGGCCATATCCTGTTTTTTGTTACCTGTATGGGTGATGGTGACATTGGCCACCTGAGAGTGGTACATGGGCCATATACCAGGTGTACCATGGTGTAAAGACAGTGTACACAGCACCTACATACTCCACTGGGTATTGTACACACTAGAACCCATCAAGATACTCTGACATACCCACTATCACACAGTGGCCACAACGCAAAAAACAACCCATTGCATATCACAACAGTGATACCACAGGGATATAATGCACACACCACAGGCATAGTAGGGTGTTGCATTGCTTTGCTACACCTATGGGCGCCAGCAACAATATCTGTACTAATGTGTGGCAATGTGTATTGTAATAGGAATATGTGGACCTGGACCGGTGTACCCTACAGATATGCACACATGCACATATACACACAAGTGGCAGACCTTAATGGGATTCCCATGCCTACCGACCCATTGGTGCAACACTGTTGTGCTGGTACTGCAAGGCACATGTAGCTGTTAGGGAGTGGAGTGTAACAGGATATATGTTACATTAATGGGGTTGAGAGGCACCACACACAATATGAGTTGCACGAATAAGCATCCCCCCAGCCAAATACATCCGCTCTGCAATACACTACCAAGTATTGGCAATCCCATAACCAGGGCCAATGGCAACATGGGTACACAATGTTACCTGTACTACATCCCACCTGTATGATGTCAGGCTGTTATTGGTAACATATCATGCAGTACGTTTTGGCTCCCATGGGGAATGTATTATGTGGATGCCATCAACATTACCAGGCTTCAGATACACAGACACAGATATGCAGATACAGGTATACATATACATAATTAAATATATATATATATATATATATATATATATATAGATATATATATATATATATATATATATATATATATATACATATATATATATATATATATATATATATATATATATGTGTGTGTGTGTGTGTGTGTGTGTACATATACATGTGACTGTACAGTATGAAACATAAGAGGTAGGTGCACACAATATGGAACAGCTACTACGCATATAGTTGACCCCTGAACGACTAGACACTGTATGTGCCACCCATACAAATGACAATCGTTGCCTGTAACATACACCCACGCAGAGGTCATAGGCAAAACAACACGCACAGGTTTGCTGACATAGTAACCTATCATCATGTACTATTACAGTTCTACATGCCATGCCATATAGCTGTTCAGACACTGACAACTATATCAACGGAGTAATGCTACAGTGGACCAGTTACACTCATACAGTAGGTTGGAAAGGTTCACAGCTGTTGCTGTCCTGGCCATGCCATTCACATTGTATAATAGGAAAGGCACACTGAGCCACAGGATACCTAACAATTGACAGTATGTACTCCAGGTGTGTAGTTCAGCAGCCTCTATCTGCACACTGTACAAACACAGTAGGTGGTTTGGACGACTTATGACCACATGGGTTGTAACTGCTACATAATTTGGTATAACTGACACCATCATGTCTACACCAACACACAGAACAGTTTGTATGGCAGGGGGAAGTCGTCCTGCAGTGCCCAGATCAATGACAGTAATGTGTATATAGGTGAAGTATGTGGTACTGTACATCCAGATACCTTTAGGCAGCTCAGCCCTGATAACCCCACATTTTGTAGCAGCCTCAGTCTTTTCTGGTGCTCCCCCCTGGACTCAATTATACAGTGCCAGATAACACTGTCACATACACTGGGCTCTGCAATGCATGAGGGCACACATGTACTGTGTAGGTGGTGCCCACACATATATGGCCCCAGCCCCACCATATGTTTGGGGAATGGAACAGCAGTGGACTGATGGCAGACATGGCAGTCTGTTATACGCCCAGCTGACTATGGATCAGCCACTGACAACATGACATATGATGTGCACAGCTTGGTATGTAGGTGATGGACAGAGACTGGAATACAGGCACATATGTGGACAACTATTGCCACACACTACGCAAGGTGCAGGTGTTACAGGATAGTCTGTAACATACCCTTACTCAGGGAATTGCTGGTATGGGTGGCCATAGATGTAGCCATGTACCGGTAAGATGTAACATACACACTGCCAGTGTATTATCTGACACAAGACCTGTGCAGTGGACAGACAAGACATGATAGGCACAGCTCCAGCAGGCATGAGGGTAGGCCCACAGTTGTGTGCTATGCAGACGGACTACATTCCATGGCAAACTAGTATGTACACCCACACCCTGTACCACCAGTACTGTACAATGCATAACACAACTCCACTCGCAGTCTGTCTGTACTTCCTGATCCTCTGACAAATATGTGGCTGCCCTGAGTGTGCCGGTTCTCTTGTATAGAGTATTGCTACATGCTGTCGGTAGCACTGCTGCCCACACACGGATTCCCATCACACAGGAGATGTAATGGGACCACACACACATGATGCGGGATCAATAGTGGGTGATTGCCAACACAGTGTTAAATGGGTGTAGTACACATGTGTAATCATATATCTGGCTATCTGGATATGTAAATGTACATATATTCCCACCATCGTTCCTGGACATGAAGTGTCCTGTATGTTCCCAATGTCATAGTTGCAAGGGATGTCCGGTATCTCTAGCAGGTATACTAGTAGGCTATTGCTACTGTCATTGGGATTGTCTTCACAGACATGTGTGTGTGGCAGGTCACATTTGCTCATAATATGTGTGCCATTGCTTACTGAACAACATCCAAAGGACATCAGTGTACAGTACTGCTGCTGGCATGTAATGCCACTGAGGACTGCAGCAGAGATATTGGCCAATATATGTGGGGGTCTGACACAGTCTGTACATTCCAGAGGTATACACATATGCCCTTAGTGCTACACATGTGAACCATGCCTCACAATATGGATGTGGATGGCACTGTAGATGGGTATAACACATGATGACAGGTATATAATGTCCACCATAGGTCATGCATTCACACACCCCTGCCTGGCCTGTAACGTTAGGACCACTGGTACAGGGGTGCTTGGCCACATACTACACAATAGGTATTGACATACATCTGCACTGCATCCCACTGCCCTGTCTGACAATCATGACTGTTAGGGGAGGTCTGGCAGTGGGACATCTGGCTAGTATCTGCACATGATATCCCACTGGGTAGGTACACTCAGCTGCTAGGCATGTCACAGTGCACTGTGCAGGCTGCAGGCAGACTGGCTCAACACTGGCCTACACCTCATAAGGGGGAATGCACATGTACCTGCATATACAGCAGGCTCCACAGGCATGTCACAGCACAGAGTAAGATACACCTGTGTGACAGTGCATATCCACAACCAATGTGAGCACAGCCAAAGCCACATATGGTTAGCTAGTATGGTATGACAATATATGGACTATGTGTTCACACCATCCTCATATGTGCCACTCACAGACTGTCCTACATATACTGGCCTGCTACACAGTTTGGTTTGGTGGGTGTCTGTGGTATGGGACACGTGTGTTTATGGCACTACAAACATGTACGCCACTACAGTACCATACAGTGGGGCAGCATGTAACATCTGAAAGTAGGGGAACTAGAACAATGTCATCTACCACAGTCTGAACACAGGCTAAGGTATATATCAACACTACACACACCGTCGACAGTCACCATAGGTACACAGATACTGTACAAACATCCTCAGAATGTGCAGGTAATGTAATGTAATGCAACCCCTACTGTACATAACATGTGTAGCAGTCAGATATATCTGTGACTGGTACTCAGATATGATGCCACAAAGTATGGTGTACAGCACATATGCGCCACTTCACGCACAACATATGTACAAAGGTTGACAGAGGTGTGGCTGGGAGCACATACACAGGACTAATATTGACATGTTGCTGTGATGACCACATACATTTACTGTTGTTACAGGGTTGTTGCAACATATGTCCTTTGAGGGATATAACATCTGTGACTACCACAGCTTTCTCTGTCTACTGACTGCAATCCTCATACTACCTTCAGCAGTTGACAACTAGATGCTCCGTGGGTGACACATGCATCAACGGACACAACACTGCTCAAGCTGCAGATAACCTTGCAGATGGTGATTCCCCATCAACATGGAAGTGGCATGGCAGGTATTGAGACATGTACATCAGCCATATCCACACAAACACTGTGAAAGCAACATTACTCCAAATGCAGTATAGCTGAACCTACAGGCTGTAATCAGGTCAGGCACATCCACCTCCCATGTGATGCACTGTTTCCACAGTGTATGCTGTTAGAGGTACACCACAATCCATTTGGGATGCTGTTTGGCACACAACAGATCTAGTTCCTGCTCACAGTGGGTGACAAGGGCAAACACCACCATGATGTTCATGGGTAATGGAGTGTGTTTCCATACAACTGGTGATGGGGATGTTACCACAGGTGTTTCACATGCAATCCGCTAGGGGAGGGCTACAATTCGTGCATAGGCCATCAGCAGATCATGAGCATTACCTACATTACACATGCTGCTGCCTAAGCAAAGCAGGTGTAGGTCTCCACGTCCACCAGAGAGGAGGTTGGGGATCCAGACAGAGGCTAATATGCATCAGGGAGGGGTGGGAGGGTAAAACTGAGGCATGGTTGTGTCACACACCTAGCAGCACATAGTATCAAACCCCTGATGACTATGTAGTGCTAGCACTGCATGCTGCAATTATTGGATGCACCACATTGGTTGCCTGTTGTGGAGAAGTCAGAACATATATGTTATGATGAGTGACATCTGCAACAAGGATACAATAGCAGTACAGTAGGTGACATACACGTGCATGTCAGCATGAACAGGTGCCAGCGTCAACACAGCCACACACTCACAAGGACACACACATTGACACACGTGGCAGGGCCAGGTGTACAACTCATTGGTTGTGGGATTGCCACATCACATCACTGTGCAGGTATCCCATGCACCACACAGGTCATACGAGGCTGTACAGGCAAAGGGTAATGGAAGGTGTCTGACATCGGACAGCATGCTGCAGTATGCCCATGGGGGTTGTAGGGAGTGTGGATATGAATATCTGCAGCATGCAACACACACACAAACACACAGGGTACCACTAGTGACATGCATGTGTGCATGTCTGCATAGGTGTGTGGTGCTCGACTGCGCCAGACGGCTGTCCATGGCTAGGCAATGGGTGTACCTTGGCATCAGGCCACATGACGATGGTCTGCATTGTGGCTCAGGGATGTAGTGTCTGCATTTACCCACACAGGTGGGTATTGTATCCCCCATATGGTCACCTGGGTGATTACTGTGTGTGGGCATTGCTGTGCATCACTTGCCATGTCTGTGTTCCTTCATCCATGACATGGACTGTGTTTGGGATGTGCACACCTCCCACATGCATGTACAGTGACATATGGAACTGTACCTGGGGTGTCCAGCCCATGTTGTGAACACAGATTATCATCAGATGTGCCAGTCCTGCCCCTGTGACGGGAGCTGGTAATGGCCAGCAGCTTTACCCTGCACTTATATGGTGTGCATGCTATCAGCATTCCTTGGTGTCAGTGGCATCTGTCCATACGGGCATGTTGTCAGGCATGGTATGTCCGTTGTGGGTCACATGTGATGGCACCACAGGTGGTGCAGTTGTCCATTGGAGAACATGGGGGTGGTGCACTGTCTGCACGTACATGCATATTGGACAGATGAACTGAGTATCATGCCCTCTGTGGCCCACCGGTGTCACTCCATAGTAACTATCGGTGGCCAATGTGCAGTGTACTACTCACATATTGGCTGTTACCTAGGCATGTGTGCATGTGTATGACACATGGGGTGAGAGTGTGCTCTGGGTAATACTAAGGTTGCTAACTGTGATTGCTTGGTCTTGATGTCACATGTCTGGGTATGGCTCACCACCCCGGCCTCTCAGCCATATCACATGTGTTATCCCTGTACAGTGGACATTGCAATATATAGTATGGCCACCATATAAGAAAATGCAAAACCCGCTCCACATTGGCCACAGGTGTCACACAGTCACAACCACCTCTACACAGGATATGGGTTACAAACACACACTCACACACTCACACACACAAGCACACTTGTCATGTTTGGGAGTAGAACCCCTACCTAACTACTGTATGACACTACAGCACTACGTAGTTATAGTAAGCACCACAGATATTACTGGGGTAGTCCTTGCCCAAAAGTGTCTTTCACACTGACTGAGATCAGCAGGATTGCCAAAGTAGGGCTTTGAAATGACTGCAAGAGACTAGCCTAAAATGCATTGCTCCCTACACAGACAGTGGCACACACAATACATCCGGAACTGCTATGTGTGGAGATGGAACCCAACCACGTGTCTAATTCACACTACAGCAGTACACAGTTACAGCATGCGCAACAGAGATTACTGGGCTACAGCTCTCCCAGGGGAGTATTTCTAGGTGGGTGACATCAGCAGCCTTGCCAAAGCTGGGTATGTGAAATGTACGAGGTGTGAGCAACCTAAAAGCATTGCTCTCTACACAGTCAGACATGCACGCATGCACACACAGTTGGCAGGTCGGGGGCTAGAACTCCCAGCTAACCTCCTTAATCATACTATGGCCATAGGATGTTATGGGGTGTGCTATGGAGATTACTCGGCTACGATCGTCCAAGAGGTGTATTCCAAGTTGCGTGACATCAACAGCCTTGCCAAAGGAGGGTATTCAACTTGTAAGGGGTGTCAGTGGCCTAAAAAGCATTGCTCTCTACACAGTCAGTGACAGACAGACACGCTCACACAGACTCACACATGCACAGTTGCCACATCTGGGGTTTGACTTCTTACCTAACTACATTATCACACTACAGCAGTACACAGTTACAGCATGGGCTACAGAGTTTACTGGGCTACAGTTCTTCCAGGGTAGTATTTCTAGGTGGGTGACATCAGCAGCCTTGCCAAAGTTGGGTATGTGAAATGTAAGGGGTGTGAGTAACCTAAAAGCATTGCTCTCTACACAGTCAAAGACAGACACACACACAAACAGTGACACACACTCACACACACAGTTGCTATGTCAAGGATTAGAACTCCTACCTAACTAGTCTATCACCCTACAGCAATACCCATTTATGGGATGCGCCACAGGGATTACTGGTCTACAAGTCTCCCAAAGGTGTATTAAACATTGGATAACCTCAGCAGGCTTGTCAGGGTACCTCTATGGGGTGGTCAGTGTGTGCATGGCCCATACACCATTCATGTAGGGGTGACACGCTACAGGCGGCCACACATGGGGTCATATGTCACAGGTGCGTGTCTGGGCAACTAGCTGACTATGTCCTTGTACAGCCATGTTGCACAGCTGGCACGTGGACCACATAGTCTGTGGTGCTGACAGGTACTGGTCATTAGTAACTGCAGTGTGTGACATCTGCAACTGATGTGTTTGGGGCCCTTTGGCTGTGTGCTCGGTGGGACAGGAGTGGATGGCTCCTTGTCACAGTTACCCTCTTCCAAACATCTATATCCATCTACCTCTGGCGTATTATGGTGCGTTGTCCTTACATATACGTCTGTATTCTTATCCACTGTGTGTACAAAGCATGAGTGGTGCATACTGACATGTGTCTGCAGTAACTATTGTAATTGCAGGATATGTCTGGTCCACTGGTGTTTGCATACATGGCTTTTATGTGTTTGTGTGTGAGCATGCCCAGTATGACTTATCAGTATGTTGATGACTGACATTGCCTTCATTACTCTAAGTGTGTGAGCATGCCTAGTAAGGCTGTCTGTTATGCACGTGTGGAGCATGTCCAGTGGTTTGTACTGCACAGCTGACCTTTGTGTTGTACACCGACATGTAGCATGCTGTGTCTGCAGGGTATCCACCGATCATTTGACATTGACTTTTGCAACATGTCTGCATAGCGGGGGGTACACTTGACTATTTCTATGTTTCTACACAGGAGTGGGGGGTGCACCTGACTGTTACTGTATTTTTTGCTAGGACTGTACTGGTATGTCCTGTAGTTCAATTCTGTCAGTGGTCTTACCCATCATGCTGGCTATGCCATACTGGTGTACTTCCATTCTTATATTTTGATTGCATACACATTAGTTTCTGACTTCCTAGCTGCCACAACTGACATCCCACTACCTGGCCTGCTGTGGTCTGGCCGTGTAGGCCTCGGTGGGGGTCAGCCATACCCCTCATTCAGAGGCCATAGTACAGCATTTGTTTGTGTTTGTCTACACCTGTCCTGCTGGCTGTGACTGTTGCTGGGTATGTGACCCCCCTCCTGACTGGCATGTGTGAGTTACATATCCTGTGGGTGTCCCAGTATTGCGGGTGGTGCTGCAGGGCTGCCTATGTCGGATGCATGTAGCACACTGCCTATGCATGGTTAGGCACAGGTAGTGTAATGTTTGGCATCCCTTTTACTGTACATGAGAGTCAAAGAGAGGTGCTATTCCCTGAGTCCCTCCCATGTCAGTGTATGTGCTATGCAAAGCCTCTTGTCCAGGGCCAGGGCATACGGGGCATGCCTCCTGCTGCCTACTGGGGCAGGCTCAGGTTGTTCCTCCTCTGAGTCACTCTGTGCCTATGCAGGCCTTGGCATTGGTGTGGGGCTATATGGCCCTGCCCCTTGCTGCTCCTGCTGCAGCTGTTTCCACAGGATCATATTGTGTAGCTTGGCACATATAAGGATGATTTGGGTACATGTAGTTGGTGAGTACTGCAAGGCTTCACCGGATGTGTCCAGACACTGGAACCATGACTTGAGCATCCCAAACATATGCTCTATTATGATTCGTGTTTGTGCGTGTGCCTCATTATGGAGTTCTTGTTTGGGTGTGTGTGCATTTCTGATGGCTGTCATCAGCCACGGCTCCAGTGCATATCCAGCATCCCCCACTAGGTGACCATATGGGATGTCCCCACTGGCAAATTTCTGGTACAGCTGCGTCAGATGCCAGATGTGGGAACTGTGATAACTTCCAGGGCAGCCAGCACACATATTCAGTATTATGCCCTGGGCATCACACACAACCTGGCAGTTGGTGGAGGGAAAGCCCTTGTGGTTGATGTAGACCCTACCGTGCTCACCAGGTGGTGCTTTGATGTGTATGTGCGTGCAGTCTATTGCACCCACTACCTCAGAGTATTCTGCTATTTGGTGGAAGAGACGCATACTGCTGGCCAACGCCTCACTGGTGAGGGGGAAATATACGTGCTCACTGACATGTGCTGCCATGGCATCCAGGAACTGGTGGAGTACTTTGGATGCTGATGCCTGTGAGATCCGCATCATATCCCCAGTTGGCCTTTGGAAGGTACCTGTAGCTAGTATTCTTAGGCCTACACATACCTTTGTTTCCACTGGGATGGGTTCCCCTCTGTTAGTTCTGTGTGTCAGGCGTGGTCGGCACAGCTTAACAATCTGCTGTAGAAGGTCCCTGTCCACCCTATAGTGCTCCACTATCTCCAGATCATGTAGCCCTTGGTAGGTCACCCTGGGTCTGTACACTGTTCTCCATCTCCTCACTGTGGATTGATCGGCAGCATTTCAATCCTCGCCACCCTCAGCCTCTTCCGCTAGTTGTATGATAGCTATTGCAGCCCCTAACATTCTGCTGTTGTGAACATTAAAACTTCCCTGCTTGTTTACACTATTGCTGTAGGGTCTGGGAAAAAACGGAGGGTAGATGTTTGCATAGTTTATAGTGGTGTTCTGGGCTGGGCTGGTCTGCTGCCTGTGTAATTGGCTGGTTCCGATCCGTTTCACCTGGCAGTGAACCTAGTACCCCTTGATTAACTTCCTACTGCTGCTTTCCCTTCCCATTGCCCATGTGACTCATCCCGGGGGCACACCACACAATCAGTGTACTGCAATGTGCACACTGCTACTATTTCCTGGGTTCACTTCCTTTATCTTCTTGTAAATCCCGTTGTGCAGCATGCACACCCACTTACACTGTGTCGTATGTGCTAGGCAGGTTTAGGCACACCTCCTGGCTTTGATGTGCTAAGCTGGATGCAACCCCGAGCCACAGGGCTCCAATCCGCTGACAGTATGCCTGACACTCCCACACATGATGTCACCTACTTCCTAGTCTTGCACTCAGCTATTCATACTCATACACTGTTGGGACCTGCCTCACATGCTGGGGAAAACCGGGATTCACTGTCCTTCCCCTCATTTGCATAGAATTGCCTGATAATGCATAGTTACATGTGTCACACTGTGTCTCCCCCCTTAGCAACCACTATTCACTGGCCAGGTTGTCTTTTGCCTGCCATTGACTTGCATGGCAGAATACTGATTTTAGTTAGACTGTTGTTTTTAGGTTTATTTTCTTATTTCCGCACCGGTCTCGTTTGCCCGCCACTGCCCTTTGCTTCAATGGATGTGATTGGTAGACATATCATAAAAGTTGTATTTTGTACATTTGACATTGTTTGCAATGCCAGTGACCTTCTACTTGGCCATTGGCATGCTTCATCAATGCTATGCAGCCTTTATTTGGAGCTGTCATAGCTCTGTTTTGCAGTTTGCAGTACCGTACTCGGTTACTAACCGAGTACATTTCTGCATATTGCGGTAGTCCTTCCTGGATGGCAAATTTACCTCATATGCATGGGTTTCACCTGCAAATGGTGTTATTTGCATATGGGGGCTGGGGATGTGCAGCACTAGTGCTACAGCACTTGGGCTCGTCAGACGTGCACTTACGGGGATCACTCGGACGTGATATTGGCAAAATTTCATCTAACACTAATCATGCACGCCATGCAAGCTTTTGGGAATCTGGGGACCTGTGTCCTGAAAGCATTGCTGCTACTACTTTTATTAAATTCTACAAACGTGGGAATGTGGTGTGTATTTTATAGTTATTTTGGTTGTTTAACAACTGTCCTTTCAGCTACATGGAGCAGAAGGTTTTGGTATTTTGTTACCCCAAAAAAGCTTATTAATGGCATACTTCGATACAGTAATGAAATCACTGATAAAGCTGTGACAAGACCATGCCATTCTTGTAATTACTGCAATTTTTTAGACAGTTTAGGTGTGTTTTTTCTCCCAGATCAGAAGATAAACTATATGTTCAACATTTCTGCTAATTGCAACACTGAACACATAGTGTATTTGGCTTGCTAAAACTGACAGGGTACTAAAAGATTGCATAAGAGAGCATGTATATAACATCAAAAATGGCTCAGTGAATAATGCCCTATCTAAACATGTGAAAGAAACATCCACAACACATGGTTTTAAAATTCAGGTTATACGTAAGGTTGAGGTGAATCAACGAAAAGCTGACATAAGAAATCTAACTGAATGTTTTGAAAGTAAATGGATTGCTAGATTAAGAGCTGATTATGGTTCAGATTTAAATGAGAAAGTATCTATTAAGCCAATGTTGAAGGCATGACCACTTTATAGATGAAAGTTTTTTATGTATTGTAAGCTATTACATTGTGAATTGCATTGTGTATGCTATTTGTTTTATGTTAGGTTTTCTTTAAGTGTTGGTTTGTTAAACGTGATTAGGTGTGCATATATAAGCTGCTTTTGCGGCCTTACTTCTTTTAAATATCTTATGAAGCAGCATTTATAGCTGTAAAAGCGTTGATTTTATTCTGGAATAAAAATTTTTGTCTTATGAAAGCAGCCTGGTTTCATCTCTACACAACTTTCTGCTTTGGATTTTACTATTTGCTGTGTTTCTTGGGATGTTTAGTGAGCAATCACAGGTCTATGAACTTTTTTATTTGAAATATTCCCCTTCAAAGTAGATAAAATTATTATGAAGAACCATGTCTATAAGATCACAGAAAATTTTAGTCTTTTATTTTGCAAAAAAACTCATATGCATAACACACTGTACTTTTTCTTCTTTCGGCTTTTCCTGGTTAGAGGTCACCACAGTAGATCACCTGTCCACTCATGATTGTCAGTGGAGCTTTACAGTGTCAATTTGCCAGCCCGTCGTCCAACCTTCCACAGAAGGCACAGACATGCACACACTCATGCCTAGGGACAATTTAAAGTGTCCAATCCACCTACAGCATGTCTTTGGGATGAAACTGGAGCACCTGGAGGAACCCCACATGACCACAGGGAGGACATGCAAACTTTACACAGAATGCACCCCAGCCGTGGATCAAACCAGAGAACCTCTTGCTGTGAGGCAGCAGCGCTAACCTCTGCACCACCGCGGCTGCCCACATAACACACTGTACTAAACCAATTAATTCCTATGCTATAGGAGACACAAAAATACATCTACTTTATGTATTGTGACTAGTAACCAATTTTCATTAAAATATTCTTGTTTATATTGCCTAAAAATCCCACAAGTCCTTCAAAATCTAAGTATGCCTGTTAAGGAACTGCTTTATTGTTCCATCATTAAATAGAGCTAATGGGTGTGTCTTGGAACTAGCAGCAGTTACAGTTGGATGAAGAAAGAGATCCTCTGCACCTTTGTGCATTTTCAGAATGTCAGATATTTTAGGTAAAATAGGGTAATCAAACCTTAAAAACTTCTATAATTAATATCTCCCTGATGAAGGAAACCCTGCAAAAACACATCAGTTTTATATTAAGCAACATTAACTTCATTCTTGGAAACCCTACAATATTGAGAATCACTATTAAGTATATTATATATATTCAAATAGAATAATCAATGGCATTCATAAGAACTATTACTACCCAGTTGTCAGGATTCACAATGCTAATTTCTCTCTTTCTAATTAATTAATTCATTAAACTATGTTCCTCCCTAGAAATGTTAAGTCATACTTTATAGCATCATTGCTTAAACAAATTCCTGTCATCTCTTTCACAAAATGTTTCAAACAGTTGCAAGGTCGGATGTAAAGAGGATTAAAATTACTATTATGAATACATTTATCTGTCAAATTGCTTATCTTTGTATTGCCATGGAACAATATCGTAAAATTTAGCATCTAATGTTGATAATCTTCTTTCCATTCATCACTGATGGGTTCAGTTCCGAGCCCTCAGAACTGAGTCAGCCTATTACCAAGCTCGCGCCAGCCAAAAAACTCTCGAGCTGTCTACCCAGAATGCCCTTCTCCCTGTTACCTCAGATCTTGTTTGCCGTGTAGCCGTAAAGCTATGTTTCAGCCGAGCTTTCAGCTAAGTGAAATCTTTTTGATATTTGTGTAAAAATCTTTCGGTATCTTCACATTTTATTAAGCAATTAGTATTTTTAGTGTCGTGTCTTCTGTCTAACCTTATTCTCCCCTCTCTACCCATTGTTACCATTGGTAAACTCTCAAATACCATTGCTGGTATGGCCTTTCTTCCCTTACTCTTGTGGTATTTCTTCAATACCATAGTTGGCATTGTTTCTCCTGTTTAACCTGTTAGCTTTAAACTTTATTCAGGTGTTTCCCTTCTCTTCTCCCTATACCAGTGTATTGTTATATTTGTGATTTTTTCAACGGAGTTGATTTCATTGTAGTTGGATTATACAGTTGACCTGTGGTGTTTCTCTACCAATTTGTCGGATAAAAAGTGTACTTCAGGTTTTAAGCATTGTACTTCTTGTAAGGGCAAGTTACCTAACAGTGATTCTCATGATGATTGTGTATACTGTTTGGGAGTGACACACCTTTCAGCCCAGCCTCCATGTGTCATTTGTCAGAGTTTCAGCCAAAGTACTCTTAATGAGCAAAAAAATAAACTCATTCTGAAAGGGTTACTCAAGTCTCCCTTCACAGAGGCCATTTCTGCAATGGAGGTCTCAACCCCTCCTTCTAAGGACAAAAAGAGATCCCACTTTGTTTTTTTTTTCACCATTGGGGGATCAGAGCAAGCCTGAGAAATCAAAGATCCCTAAGTTATCATCGGAGCATAAATCTGCCTCTTCAGCTCCATCTTCTTCAGCTCTGACCATCTCAATACCGACACCTGTTTTGGCACAGGTCCTGCCTCAGGCACCAATCATAGACCTTACTATGCCTATTTTGACATCAGCACCTGTAGCCACTTCAGCTCAGGGCACACCTTCGACTACGCCATTAGTTCCCATTTTGGAACCAACCTTTCGGCTCTGAGTGTCACTTTGGTACCAAAAGTTGTACCAACCTCACTGGATTTGACCCCTTTACTTCCGGTCTCAAAACTAGAGATTTCAATGCTGGCAGACCTTGCACCATGGACCCAATACTCCCCCCATAGATCCATTTCTGGGCCAAGCATATAGCCCATTCTTCGAACGTCATGACACTCCATCTGGAGTATCCACTAAATCCACCAGGAGCCTTTCGGAACATGACATGGTGCATCTTGTAGACCAGCTGTTGTTAGCCTGGGGGAATCCCTCACTTTCTAAGACCCATCCACCTGCAGGACTTGGGTTACCTTATCCACATACTCCATCTTACACTCCTCCTTTGACCATCTCGGTTCCAAAGCTTTCTGCTCCGACATCATTCTTGGAACCCATCACCTCTGTGCCTTCGGTACATCTCACTCTGGCTCTGAGTTTGTCCCTTTGGTCTTCGGTTCCCACTGAACCGGTCCTTCCTCAATTTGGAGATTGGGGGTGGGTGGGTTGGCCCAGGGTACAAAGCCGACCCTCCCCTTAGTTCCATCCTCAGTGCCAATGGCTGCATCTGCTCTGATCCTGCTTGAGGCTCCATCCATGGGTGTGTGTTCATCGGAGCGGGGTGTGACCCTGGTCTCAAGGTTGTCTTTCTCAGTTCCGGGCTCCCATTCCTCTTTGGGTGGGCCTGCCTTCCACGTGATGGAGAGGGTTCTTGCTTCTGGAAGCACTCCTTTGATGCTGGAACCCCAGTTTTCACCCCCTGAGGTACAGCTGTCACAGATCACCCCCAGGACACCAGGCAGAGAAGCCACAAAACACCTTTGTTCAGGGTATCCACTCTTCCAAGTCCTCTTCAGAGACACCCACTGAGGAGCCCCCTCGAAGAAGATGTGCAAGAGGAAGCACATGGACTCACCTGAGGAGTCCTTAATGGAAGATCCAGATTACGATGATGGTGAAGGATCCCCATGGTCACATCCTAATGATGTCTCCTTTGGAGACATCCTGGAGATGGTAGAGCAGAGAGGTGACTAGAAGCCCTCCAATCCATTTGTCTGAGGAGTCCGTGTTCCTGCAGGCTTTTCATGCCTGGCTTTCTACCTCTTGGGTGACCCCGCCTGCTGATAAGCTCATCCAGATCATTGTGCAGTGTGCATGGAAGAACCCTGATTCCATTGAGTCGATTCCTTGGAGACCAGATAAAATTCTTTCCCCTCCCAAGGAGAACCCACATTGGTTCAAAGGTTTACCAATTGATGCTATGGTGGTGGTGGTAGCCACGAGAAAAGACTTGGCTGAGGAAAGTCCCACTGTCCACCTGCCCAACAGGGAGTCCCAGGCAATGGACAGACTTGGGAAGCATGTTTTAGCATCAGGGACCTTTGCCACATGGTCCCTGAATTATTTGGCTCATTTTACGTGGTTCCAGAGGGACTTGATCTCCAAACCCTCTGGGATGCTCGCAGGACAGTTGTCTGATGAGGTCAGGGACAAAGTAGCCTCACAGCTCACAAAATTGGAATCAATATCCAACTTGTCCATGAGGTTGCTGTCACACGTGACTGAAGGGGCCACTAGAGCAGCAGGTACGGGCATTGTTATGAGGCGTCATGCTTGGATGTGCATCTGTGACCTCATGGATCCCTTCAAGTCTTCCTTTCTGAATGCTCCCATCGAAGCTTTGTCCCTTTTTGGCTCCAAGGTGAAGAACACGCTAGCCAGGTGTGAGCAAGACAGAAAAACCCTGTCTGCAGTACACCTAAGATTTTCCAATCCTCAACATTCCTTCTCCAGGAATCAATGGAGTGGAAAAATGTAGCATAAAAAATCTCAGGGCCCTTTCCATGCCACACGTGGTGATGATACTCCCAGAGGCAGAGGGGGTAACAATTCTGGAAGACACCCCTATAGAGGTAGAGGGGGGTCCTCATAATCAAGGCTCCAGGGAATGTTTCTCTGGACAGCCTTATCAGTGCTTCTGAGGGGCCGCCCGATTGCTTACCTCTGGAAGCAGTTGGGGGTCGTTTCTCTCTGCACCAAGCCCTTGATCTCCCTCTCTTAAAACCTGATTGCCTCATGGTTTTGGCATCTTTTCAGACTTGTTGGCTGTTGGTGAAGCACCCACCAAGAGGAGAAAATGCTGAGAGAAGAAAGGAGCCACTTTTGAGATTTTAAGTATTTTGCTTCAGATTATTTGTTCTGCCTACTTTTGAGCATTTTCTGGCTTGTTAAACTTGATTTCTGTGTTGGTAACTGTATTTAGAACACAACCTAGAGCTGATTACTGAATTTCCTGCCTGCACTTATTTTTAAAATCATTTTTTTTCTTAAAACTTGCATTTTATCTGTCTCTGGCCTAGCACTCAAGTGTGGGGTCATTTACTGCACTGTTCTAACTTGTTGATACCTGTGAATCTCTGCTTTCCTTAAAAAAAACAAAAAAAAAAATCTTGCTTTTTTCCCACTTTTCTGAGATTTAAAAAAGTTCAGTTACAGATTTGCTGTTCTGAACTGTTTGTAAGTTTCTTGGAGGCCATTGTTTGTTTGGGCCAAGTCTCTGTGTTCATCAGTGGCAGTGATAAACATTGAGCAGCCTGCCTGCCCCTGTGGGAGTGGTTACTGCCTTGAAACTGTAGTTCTATTGGCCATTTTGGGTCAATTCCAAACTCCTTGATTTCCCTCTCTTAAAACCCTCTTTTGCCCAGTTTTGAGCGTTTTCGCGCATAGCGCAACATCGGGCAGCACCGCCTAATTGGGTTTAAACTATTCCTGGCTCCACGAAGTCTGCTCTTTACTTTTTCCCTTAGAACTGCTCTATCTCTCAAAGTAAACACCATATTCTCATTCTAAGGCCCCTCACTGGTCCAAATAAGTAATTTTACAAGTTAGCACTAATAAACCATAAGCACTACTTACTCTTATCCTCTCTACGATTACCTTGTCCCCTATTGGTCTGTTTTAATTCAGGTCCCTATATTACGCTAGCATGTCCAAAGGTCAGTCAATGGTTTCCTCTCCAGTCCAGCTGGTGAAACTGGGAATTTTGAGGCAATGTTACAACTGTCTCATGTACACGGACAACCCTCTCCTCCTCCAAACAGGTTCGAATATATGTGAGAGATGCAACCATATTGCCAAACTGGAGGCTGAGCTCTCTCATCTCAAAACTGGTGTAACCAGTCAGGAGGAGAAGGTAACCTCACACAACACAATTCCAGTATCACATAGTCCCACCACAACAGCGAGCCAAACACATAAAAACACAAAAACATACTCGGAGACTCTAAATATAAATCTACCTAAGCAACAGAAACCTCCAAAGCAGACATCCAAGCAAACGCTACCCCAAAACAAAACACGTACAACACATAGCACACAAAGTCAGTGTGCCAAGCAGTCACAGCTCTTAAGGCTGAATAACACACCTGATACTCTTGTAATAGGTGACTCTATTGTCAGACACACTGATGTCCCGCTCACCAGGCTGAATAAAGAGAAGGTCACAGTGAGCTGCTTGTCAGGCGCTAGGATCCGCCACATAATGCAAGCACTCAGGTCACTCCAAAGCAAATACAAATATGAGTCAGTCATTGTACATGCTGGCGTGAATGACCTGAGACGTACCTCCCTTGACTACATGAAAAGAGCCATAGAGGAGCTCTCTGATCATGTAGCCCAGGCCGGTATGACCCTGACCTTGAGCAGCATCTTACCCTCACCTAGAATGATGCCACAGTATAAAGACAAAATGATTGATTTTAACAATTGGTTTAAATTTTGGTGTCATTCAAAGGGGATCCAGTGTCTGTCAGCCTGGGATGACATGCTCGACAAGCCACGTTGCTTTGCCAGGGACGGCTTGCACCTGTCACCCCTGGGCTTTCGGATATTGGCAAAGACTCTTGCCACCCCCATAGTGCCTTTTTTAGGCAAGGCTCTAAAGTCAAACCCACCTCCATAGACAGCACAAGGAACAAGAATCTAAGGGTAATGCTGCTAAACGCCAGAAGTCTTAACCTCAAGATGCATGCACTCGAAGCTTTCCTCAGTATGGAGAACATCGATATCTGTGCAGTGACAGAAACCTGGTTCAAGGCTCCAGAGAGCACCCCAGGACTATCAGGTTATACCTCATATCATGCTTTTTGGCCCCAAAACCCAGACCGAACTACAAAAGGAGGGGGAGTTTCCATATTTATCAAGGATATCCACACCTCCAGGTTAGTGGCATTGCACAAAGTATCGGAGACCATCCATGTGCAACTGACAGTGGGCAAGACTGCTTTTCAGTTTATAGCATCCTACAGACCACCCTCTCAAAGTCAGGAATCCCACTCGGCTTTCCTGAAAACATTGGAGAACATGAAGATCTCTCAGAACACCATTATATTGGGCGACTTCAACTACCCAAACATAGACTGGGAGCATTACTCAAGCCCCAGCACCTTAGCCCAAAGGTTCCTGGAATTTATAAACTCAAATGCTATGGAACAACTAGTCACCACTCCCACAAGAGGGGAAAACATACTAGACCTGATAATTACCAACATGGGGACTCTATGCTCCATACCAGAAGTATATC
Source organism: Protopterus annectens (assembly GCF_019279795.1). Taxonomy (NCBI): domain Eukaryota; kingdom Metazoa; phylum Chordata; order Ceratodontiformes; family Protopteridae; genus Protopterus; species Protopterus annectens. The sequence goes on from NC_056741.1 coordinate 1,425,988,988, forward strand.
CCTCATTGATAAGATCAGACCATAAATTAATTTCACTGGATATCCACATCCCGACCCCACTCCCAGCCCAGAAAACCACAGTGAAAAACTTCTCAAAAGTGAACTTCACACTTCTCAAAACTGAAGTGGAATCCTTCAAGGCCCCAGAGCCAGTGGAAACTACAGCCCAAACTGCAGAATCCTATATAAACACATTCTACGGGCATCTCCAGGAAGGCATGGATCATGCTATCCCAAACAAAATTAAGACCCAGTCATTCAAAGACAGGCATCCAGTCTGGTGGACCCCAGCCATAAATAAACTGTACAACAGAAGGAGGAAGCTACTACATGATAGAGCAAAATCCCTAAAAGGGAAGGCATCTCTGATCAGTACTAGCAAAAAATTACGATCCCTCATAAAATCCTCCAAGGTCAGCTTCGAGAGAAAAATTGCACAGGACACCAAAGACAATCATAAGGCTTTTTTCAGTTATGTTAGGAACCTGGGATGCAACTCCCAGACTTGTTCTGAGTTGATTCTAAATGACAAAAAATACACTGAACCCACAGACATCGCCAATATCCTGGCAGACAGGTTCAGTGCAAACTTCTCCACCCCAACCCCCCAAAAGAGCAAGTATTTATCCCGGCAGAGTGCAGCCTCCCAAACATCTCTGATGCTCAGGTGAAGGCCGCCCTCTCCAAAGCAAAAAACACTGCTTCTATGGGACCATATGGCGTCCTGGGTTGTGTCCTACATGAACTCCAAGAAGAACTAATCCCTCAAGTAAAACTGCTGTACAATCTCAGCCTCACTACAGGATATGTGCCCAAAGAATGGTGTACAGCAACAGTGGTCCCACTCCACAAAGGTGGCGCCTCTGCGGACCCTGGAAACTATCGCCCCATAAGCCTGACTAGCCTAGTCTGCAAGGCTATGGAGAGGATCATCATGGAACTCATAAACAAAGACATTGGGGACCTACAGACACTAGATCCTACCCAATTTGGCTTTGTCAAGGGCAGATCCTGCCTTTTGAACCTGGTTGACGTCTTTGAAACAGTCACCAAGGCCATAGATGAAGGGAAGGTAGTCCACAAAGCCTATCTCGACCTTGCAAAGGCATTTGACACAATACCCCACTCAGGCATCATAGATAAGCTATCCAGCCTAAATATAAACCCCTATGTCACAAGATGGGTCACAAACTGGCTCAAAGACAGAACCCACAGAGTCAGAGTTGCTGGGGCCATGTCAAACTCGAAACCGGTCACAAGTGGCATCCCACAAAGTTCTATCCTGGGACCTCTCTTGTTCGGTATTTACCTTTCTGAGGTACAGGCCAACGTGAGAGGACTATGGCTCACCAAGTTCGCAGATGACTGCAAACTGGGCACCATAATCGACTCTCCAGCTGACACAAACATCCTTCAAAAAGGTCTCGCAGAGACGGATAACTGGTGCCAGAGCCATGGTCTAAAGCTAAATGCCAAAAAGTGTATAGTCATACCCTTTGGCAAAAACAATGTGCCCACAAATTACCACATAGGTGGTAACCCATTAAGTACAGAGAAAGTAATTAGGGATCTGGGGACCCAAGTTGATAGCAATCTCTCCTTTGACAACCACATTGCCAAAGTGGTTAGAAAGACCTTCTACATAGCCCACCTCATCATGAAAGTATTCAAATCTAGATTAAGAGAGGTAATTGTGCCCCTTTATTCATCCCTCATCAGGCCCATCATAGAATACAATGCCCCCTTTGGGATGTACCTTACCCGACACCTGCAGCAATTAGAAATACCCCAAAAGTACCTCACCAGGAGGATCAAGGGACTCAAACAGATGCCATATGCTGCTAGGTTAAAAAAAATCCAGCTCTACTCAGTTGCATACCGCCTACTTCGAGGTGATCTATGCCTGACATATAAAGATATGTCCAACCCAGAATTAATGGACGTGCTCCACCTCAGTAAATATAAATCCCTTAGAGCCATGCGCTCGAGGGACTTGAACCTCAGCACAGAAATAAATAGAACATACTGGAGGGACAGATTCATAACCCAGAGGCTCCCTTCACTCTAGAATAGAATTCCAATTCATATTAGGCAGAGCACCTCACTGACTCTCTTCAAGAAGAATCTTGATGAGTGGATGGGGGATCGTAGGTTTGTCCCGGGATTACTTCCGTGTCACTATTAGACAGAGGCACAGTAAACTAAACTTTAAAAAGGGCACAGTATACTCAAATCAAGGGGTGGCGTAAGCCAAACACAATCGGGCTAGGCTTATAAATGCCCCAGGGCAGATAGCCTAGTATGAACCTATGAACCTATGAACCTATAAGCTGCCTGGCAATCTATCACCACCAATCACTGGGTACATTATCACCAGAGGTTACACCATTCCCCTTTCTTGTCAGCCAAAATTTCAAACGATCTGCCCAGTCAAAGGGAAGAAGCAGCTTCAGAGATTATAAATCTGTCTCAAAAAAGAGTCATCCAACCAGTCCCACCAGACCAGCGTGGATCCAGATTTTACTCAAGATTCTTTTTGGTGCCAAAAAACACAGAGAACCGGAGACTCATTTTTGATCTCAGTAATTTAAACAAGTCTGTCACCCAACCTAAATTCCAGATAGTCACAATTCAGTCCATCCTTCCCTTTTCAAGAGAAGGCGATTGGATGTGCGCTATAGATCTCCGGGATGCATATTACCACATCAAGATGGATAAATGCTCCATGACTGCTTCACTTCCAGCTAGGAGCCAGTCATTACCAATTCCGTGCCTTGCCATTTGGTCTCTCTACAGCCCCCAAAGTGTTCACAAAATGCATGGCAGTGGTAACAGCTCACTTGAGACTTAATGGATTTTGGGTGTTTCCATATCTAGATGACTGGCTCCTTACTGCCCCTGCTGAGCATCTTCTGGTAACAGCACTGCACTATACTCTCTCTCTGGCAAAATTGTTGGGAATAATGATACATTGGGAGAAATCAAATCTTATCCCTACACAACAAATGGAGTTCATTGGAGCAGTGTTCAATACTCAGTCCTGTCTGGTATCACTCTCAATTCACAGACTCCATCGATTGTGGCTTCAACTCTGGGCGATACTGTCTCAAACAACAGTCTCTGCAAGGGAAGTTCTTTAGACCCTAGGTTCTATGGCTGCATCAATTCCAACAGTGCCTCTAGCAAAGCTACATATGCAGATTCTGCAATGGCTCCTTCTCTGTCAGTGGTTCCCAAACTATCACCCCCTCAATTACCAGATTTGAATAACCAACCCTTGCAAACAGGACCTGCTTTGGTGGATGAGGCCAGACGTAGATCTTTGGACTTGCCCATTTTAACCCCCGAGCCCACAGCCATTGTGACCACAGATGCTTCCCTGATTGGGTGGGGGGGGGCATTTCCAGGGAAAGACTGTCCAAGGCACATGGTCCACTTCAGAGGCCCACCTACATATCAATGTTCGGGAACTGAGAGCCGTGCTGTTAGCGTTGCAGGCCTTCCATTCGTCTCTCTCTTCTGGGACAATTGCAATTCAATCAGACAATATGTCAGTGGTCTGGTACATCAACAAGCAAGGAGGACCAAGTCCTACTCCCTATGTCGAGAAGCCATGAGAATTTGGCAGTGGGTGATAGCTTCCAACTGCTTTTTGATAGCAATGAATATCCCGGGGAGCTCCAATGTGATTGCGGACAAACTCAGCAGATGCATCCTCATGCACCATGAGTGGTCCCTCAACCCTGAGGTGGCATCTGTAATCTTCAGCTACTGGGGCCAGCCTTGCTGCAATCTCTTTTCTTCCCCATCAAACACCAAGTGCAGCAGCTATTCAGCCCTACTTCCCCCAGAAGGGGAGTCACTGAGGGACGCTCTGATCCACGATTGTCCCACGGGACTTATCTATGGTTATACTGCCATCCCTGTGATCACACAATTTCTAAAGAAAGCTCATCGATTGAGATGCAAGATGATCCTCATAGCCCCATTCTGGCCTTGACAAGTTTGGTTCCCCTTCCTTTGGCCTCACCTAGTATACCCACAGTGAATTCTGGACGCTCTACGAGATCTAATTACTCACCCCAAGGGTTGACTCACCACAATCTGTCCAGTCTCAAGCTGATAGCTTGGTTTCTCCATTTCCGTTAGTCACCAGGCAAGCTAGTCTCTCCTAACCTGTTCGAGACATCATTCTGGCCTCTCACAAACCATCCACCAGAAGACTATATCAGAGTAAATGGGAGAGGTTCTGTATCTGGTCCAAGGATAACATGCTAGACCATTATTCGGCTCCAGTTACTGCAGTGCTTTGATACTTGGCTAAGTTTTTTGATAATGAAGCCTCTGCCTCTATGGCATGAGTGCATCTAGTGGCTATTTCCAATTTCAATAATAGTATAGATGGCACCCCTCTTATCTCTTTATGCCTTTGCAAGGCTTTCCTCAAGGGGACCTCTCATCTCAGGCCTCCTGTCAGACAGCTCGTGGAACCATGGAACCTCACTCCAGTCCTTCAGTCTTTGACTTAAAAATCTTTTGAGCCTGCTGATAAGTGTGACCTAAAGTTTTTGTCTTGAAAATCTTTGTTCCCGGTTGCCATTACCTCTGCCAGAACAGTCTCGGAGCTTCCAGCATTGTGTATCAAGAGGCCCTATTTGGTCTTTCATAAAGACAGAGTATCACTTCGGATGAACCCATCCATTCTTCCAAAAGTTGTTTCTAAATTCTCCATTAACCAGACCATTGATCTACCAGTGTTTTTCTGAATTTTGCCAGAAGAGGAGAGTATTGCCTTCACTCCTTAGACATACATAGACAATTGAGATTTTACCTACACAGGACCAAACCTATCCGTAAATCTGAAAAACTTTTCATTTCTTTTTCTGGGCCCAAAATGGGAGAGGCTGTTTCCAAGATTACATTATCAAGATGGCTAAGGGACTGCATATGTTTCATCTATTCCCTCCATAATGAACCCAAGCCAAAAGTTAAAGCTCACTCCACTAGATATATGGCAACATCTATAGCATTCCACTCCAGGGCTTCCATGGATAACATCTGCGCAGCAGGTACTTGAGCTAAGCCTCATGCCTTTGTCAATCATTACAAATTGGATATGGTCTCCAGAGGGAGAGCTACCATTGGCTCAATGGTACTTAGGAATGTTCTTCCATAAGGACCACCCATGGACCTCAAGGTAACTTGGGATTCTGTCCCATCAGTGATGCATGGAAAGAATATTAGCAACATCAGATAAAGAAGTTATGTCTTACCATAATGTTACATTTGTGTTGTTCATCTTCTTTCATTCATCACTTCCCACCTTCCTTCTCCCTTCAAAGGCTTCTGGGAGATGCTTTGGGTATAAGTGGTGCCATAGGGTACTTGCACAGAAGTAGCCTCAGCTTTACTTCCCTTTCTTAGCAAACTCAATCTGAGGAAACAGGGAGAAGGGCATTCAGGGTAGAGACTTAGCTTGAGAGTTTTTTGGCTGGCGTGAGCTTGGTAATAGGCCGACTTGGTTCAGAGGGCTCAGAACCGAACCCATCAGTGATGAATGAAAGAAGATGAACAACACAGATGGAATGTTATGGTAAGACATAACTTCTTTTTTCTAACATACATTTTAAGATCTAATAAAACTTCCATAATGTCCATTCTACTGTTCAGGACAAATGTAAAAACTCTGCTAAAAAGTTCAAATTGCTTATTACCAATATCCAAATTACTATAATTAAAATTTTAAAACCTTTATAGTCATTTACAATAGATGTTGCACTATTCCCTAAACAAGGTGTTTCAAAATTAATTACACAATTTAAGCTCATATATTTTGGGGGTGTCAAATCCTTAGAAATGCTGTGCATCAACAATTTCTCCTGGTGCACTCCCCCCTTTCTTGTTGTTCCAGTTTCTGTGAGTCCTGTTGGAGGTGGCAGAATAGGATCTATATATCCATGATGAAGTCTGGGATATTTCCATTCAATTGCTCTGAACTATTCACTCTGAATGACGTAGAGAAGGAAAATGCTCTGCATTTAAGAAATCACCTCTATTATTCCCAACATTAGTCCCACTCATGTGGGCATTATGAATATCTGGGTGGTTACTAATGTTAAATTAGAATCATTAGACAAGTCACTGTGAGGCTAGGTATTCTCTGAACCAAATTTAGACTTAAGTAAGGGGTACACTAAACCCTTTGAATATTTGGTGTCATCCCTTATTAACTCATTAACGTTCCTAGTTTTGGCCTTGTCTAATAAACTATCAACTTGTTTGAATACCTAATGGTATTCATCAAACTTAATATCAAACCAAAAATCACCATTAAGAGAAAGCATCTAAATAGTGACTATCATCCAGTAATATCATCCAGTAAATTTAACATATGATTCTCCTTGTAATGAACAATAACTCTCATGATATTACAACCTCAATCGTCAAGGATAGTAATGAATACATTATACAGTTCAGTGTCCTTGAGGATCCCATTCAGGAACTTCCACACTCAACCCTTTTGGTACTCTTCTATGGAAATGCATGCCTTCAAATAAACATTATCAAGATGTAACATCTTATATCTCTTTAGCTTTTTTTCAGACAATGTAAATTGAGAATCAAATGTTCCACTTACAATGGATGATACATGAATTAATTAAGTCTAATTTGTTTTCGTCATCTAGTATGGAACAAAATAATTATCCCATTTGATAACAATGTCAATGTTGACATTACCTAAAGGGGAAACATAATGGTTAATGCTAAAAAGTTGTGATTATTAAATGAAGACCTGACAGCCTACAACAGAAAAAAAAGTGTTTAAACAATTCAAAATAATGCATTTCTGAAGTAAAGAATCTCTGAAATGAGTACACAGCTGGAAGGGAATCAATGTCAAGTTCAGAAGAGCTGGTGGTTCCTTATAGCTTGTTTAAGTACCACATGATATCTCAACTGATTTGTAGATATCCTAGATGCAAAATGTATTGAAAGATTACCATGGTGCTGCAAACTTTTGAAATTTCTTTTGCATTAACTTTATCAACTTTGTTGTCCAGACTGGTTGTCCTAAACAGTTAAGTTGTTGAAAATGACCTTCCAACCATTTTCACTGAGCACATTTTGCAGTGCTTAGACCCACAGCCTCATTTGCTGCTAATGGGGAGTGTACTACTGCAAAATCAATTGGAAGAAAACGATATCAACCCCGCCATGTAGTACCCCTTTAAATGTCATACTTGTTTATGCTTGCATAATTTTTAGCAGAAAAATATTCCATATAAAATATCCCTTAAACTAAAATCTCATATTCATTTTTGTGCCTTCAGCATATGTAATAAATACTAGATAATTATTAAAAATGGAAATATTTGTAACTGGATGTTGCACTTGTGTCAGTGAAAATAAGGTCATGTCTAAGGACATGATAGAAAGCATGGAGAGGATGTGGAGGACTTCTTGCAAAGCTTTCAGAATCTAACTTGCTATCATGCAACACTGTTAAGAAATTCTGTCAGGTCTACTTGAAACCCTTGTTGTCTTGCATAGTAAATGCCTACATAAGGATTATATAAATTGTCTGATACTAAAATTATTATCAACATTGTAAGGATAAGGGAAACCTTTTTATTACTTTAACAAGTAATCATACAATTACCTTGAAATGATTCAACAACAAGCTTGCTGCAGCGTCTTTAGACTTATTCCCTCAGACACACTCATCCAGAAAGCAATGACCACAACTATTACTAGGACATAAAGCCATTATGTCTTAATTCTAAATAGTAAAATCTTTTTGTAGAGAAAAGATACAAAAATATGCTAGTAGCTGGTATAATCCAGCCTGTGCTTGCAAGATATAAGACTGGATAATAAAATTATGAGGAATAAGTAATTAACTTTTTATATGACCCCCAAGTTATTGATTCCTTGATTGGTAATGTCTCACAATACTAGTTATTCCACTCAGTTGTATAATTCTCTCCTGATTTTTGGGTCTGAGCTATCTCTAGTAATAGGACTAAGATCTTTAATTGCTGGATCTTTTTTCCTTGAAAATTATCTGAAGAAAAAACTGAGCATTTATTATTGTTTAATATACAAAATCTTGAATAATGAAAAATAAGGTGTAAGATCTTTTGATTTAACTATGTTTATCTAAATGGGTTATAAACAGGGATTTTTGTAGGTTTCGATAGAGTTACATGCTGTCCCTATTAAGAGTAATGTACTCCAGTACATGACTAGTATATGATACATAAAAAAGGTATGTATGACAATGGATCAGTTTTATTTTTTAGTATAATTAAAGTAAATCCAGTTCTTTCAGAACTGTATTTGCAAGAAGGTCCATGCATCATGCACTGTAAAGAATCTGGGAATAATGCAGTGGAAAAGAAGTACACACTTTGTGTATATTTATCCATACATAATCTAACCAACATCCTTCTGGGAAGGTAGACCTTCTTGACCTTCATTGATAATTACAGTATCCAAGAGAATCTAACCAGATCCTCTCTCTGGAGAGAGTTGTTTCAAGCTTTCCTAGATTTTTCATACTGTATGTTGATATACCTAGGCTGTACCAATGCATTTCAAATGAGAAATTCATCCATTCTAAAGCTGACTTCACCTTTAATTAGGTTACATATCATGAGTGAATTTCTTGAAGCAATGGTCATGAATACATGTAGTATTATTACAAATCTAGAGAACTAGGACTTGGTTGCTATGAAAATATCCTTAGCAGAGATCCATAAACATTTTACACAAACAACTTACTATGGAGCAAAAGCTGCTTTATATATTAAATCAGATGGTAGAATTGTTACACTAGCAGTGTTTATGGAATATCCTCTTATCTGGCAAAGTCAATTCAGTGGCTGAAAAAAAAAATCTGAACTGAATGAAGTACTTTAGAAACTGTGAAGACATATCAATGAAGACAAGAGCCTTAAGTGACAGACTTAAATCAATTTGTACACTGTACAGATTGATTTAAGTCTGTCAGTGTAATAAAGGTATATTAAAAATGTAGCACAAGAGCAAAAGCAAGGGTCAAATCTAATATTCAAAGCCAGATGCTTTTATTGGTAGAACAATGGATAAGCGCTTTCGCTATAAAATAGCTTCACCAGACCACAGTGTTTACTTAACATGAACAGTTTAAATACTAAAGCACATGGTGAGTACAATTCAAATGAACCAATCATCATCACACATCAATTAGTTCATTTAACATTTAAAGCAGCAAATACAAAAGTATATCAGTGCATTCATGACTGCTACTAATCATGTAAAAATAAATATATATATAAAAATATGTAAAAAACTAACTCCATTTAAAAGGCGCATCCTTTAAATACAACAAGAATTATAAATATAATATAAAACTTTTTAATAAAAATTTTTGTTGTTAAAATAAATTATAAAGATATTTATATATATCTATTACAATTTAAAAATGACTAAATATTCTCATATCTTTATGTGTCTGCGTTTTCTAAGTACAGGTTTGATAGAGACTTTGTCATTTAGTCCTGAGCCTCTATCTGCTCTTAACAAAATAATCCAGTTATTTTCCTTCTCCTCTGTATATGTCATTATGTTACCTCCTCTTGCATTAGGTTCTATTACTTCTAGTACCCTAAATTGAAATTCATGTTGAGTGTTGTGTAAGACAGTGTGCTTGGCTAAAGCATTCTGTGTATTACTTTTTCTGATGTTATAAATATGCTCTCTTATCCTGTCACGTAGTGGGCGGTTCGTCTTACCCACATAAAATGATGAACATATTTTGCAAACTGCCAGGTAAACAATGTTAGGTGTCATACAATTCGCATGTGTTCTAAAATGAAATGTTTTGCCATTATCTGGATGGATAAATGTGGTATTGCTATCAATATAACAACAAAAGTTGCAATGACCACATTTTTCTGTATGTCCTGAACTAACATGCTGTATAGCTTTCTTAGGATAACAGAGGAGTCTTTTTAAGTTGTTTCTATTCCTATATATAAAAGAGGGTTCTTTGCCAACTATATTAGAAATCTCTTCGTCAGCCTTTAGTATATCCCAGTGTTTACATATGATATTCTTGACTTCAAATAAGTCTGTTGTATAACTTGTTGCAAATTTGACATTCAAAGGTGTCAGAAGAATATCAGTTCTGATGACATCCTGTACCGGACCAAAATAAGGTTTACCTCTAAGATCACGTGAATCAAGGGCTTCAGTAGTGTATTGATCTATTTCACTAATTTTGTAGCCCCTATTCTTTAATCTATTCCGTAAACATGACAGATCTTTTTCTAAGCCTATTTCTGACGGATTTAGCCTAGAACATCTTAAAGATTGTCCTTTAATTATATTTTTAAAAATATGGGGTGGATGCATGCTTGTTCTATGTAGTAACATGTTACTGTGACATGGTTTCCGATATACCCCTGTGTTGATGAGACCATTGTGTAGCCTTTCTACATAAACATCTAGGAACACCACTTTCTCATAAGAGTATTGCATAGTGAACTTCAAACAATTTGTCAAGCTATTCATGATATTTAAGAATTTTTCTAAGTTATCTACTGTTCCATTCCATAGAAAAAAGACATCGTCTACAAATCTACGAAAGAAGATGACATAATCCTTAAAAAACTTTTCTTTAAACAAAACGTCTTGTTCCCAAAATGCTAGGAACATGTTGGCGTAGCTGTTGGCACAAGGAGTGCCCATCGCTACGCCTTCATGTTGCTTAAAAATCTTATCATCAAACATAAACATGTTATTATAGAGCACAAGTTCAAGAAAATGGACAATCAGATCTATCAACAATTCAGAGTAGTCACTACACTCTTTTAAATAATTCGTGACAAAAGTTAAACCTAATTCATTAGGTATTACAGTGAACAAAGACTGTATATCTAGAGTGACAAAATAACAAGCATTAATATTGTCACAATGTGTGGTACATTCATAGAGGTCTACCAAAAATGGCTTTGTGTCACGTAAGACAAATTTATTTTTATTCAAAATAGGTCTTAAATGCTTCTCTATGAATACTGATAGATGTTCAGTAACCCACCCTCTTCCAGATACAATGGGCCTCATTGGTGGGTTACTTAAATCTTTATGTAACTTAGGAAGTCCATAAATTAAAGGCAACATTGGTTTCTCAACCATAAGGTATTCATAGGTATTTCTATCAATTAAATTACTTTTGTAAATATCAGTAAGAGTGTCAAATACATACATGCAGGTGTCATGAACATCTGATGTATTAATGATACCATAAAATGTGTCTTGTAACATATCATGCATAGCATTCATGTAATGTTCTTTGTCCAGGACGACAACACCAGAACCTTTATCTGCTGGCCTAACTACAATATTCTTATTTAATTACAGATTATTCAAGCTTTTTCTTTCATTAAATGTTAAGTTATCTGATTTCTTTAATTTATTATATGTCTTAGTTTCATAGTAGTGATACAACTCTTCCTCAGTTACTTTCAAAAAAGCCTCTACTAGAGGGTGATTTATGGGTACATAATCACTAAGATTCTTGAATATGGGGCCTTCTCTGACAATACTATCCTTATCCTTAAAGTTATATTTCCACATTCAATTCCTACAAAATATTCTTAAATCCATAATTGTGTCAGTAAGACAGCCAGTTGTCTTCGGTATATAATTCAGGCCCTTACTTAACAAAGAAATGTCAGAATCAGTTATTGTTTTTTTTTTTTTATTTTGTGTTTTTCTTTATAAGTAAGTTTGCTTTTTTATACTGCATGAAATAATGATTTAACTTGATTGGAAATTTCTTTGTTTGCAACCAAATAACTGTTCATATTAACTAGAGACAACTTATGTAAAATTCCTGAGTTCTCTAACATTGAGGCTAATTTCCATTTTGGAAGCACCTTAATCATATATCATAATCAAGCATATAAGCATATGAATAAATATCATATAGTAAGTTTACATGCTGCACACAATTTACTCAGGGAGATTAACTATAGTTTGTCATATTCTGAGTATTCTTTTAAATATTGCCTGATAATATAACCATGAACTGAAAAAAATTGATTGCATCTTCCTTATTCTAGGCCTATGAGTATGTAACAGGAGATTTACAGTTGCTATAGAGTGATGTGATAGCATTAATGCATAACACTGCATAACAGAAAAAAAGTCAGTTTAGTTCATTTTTTTGGTTTCATGATTCTTATGTCTGTATCCTGTTTCTCAGGGATACCCCCTAGATGTTATACATACCAACTCTATTGTTCCACCAAGTCAAAGAAATGAGAAGTTTCCTAAAAAAATGAAATGACTGTTGAGACATATTTAGAAACTTTAGCAGCAGTGATTGCCTCTGAAAGCAGGATCAGTGAGCTGATTTTCTGCAAGACATACTTGGTGAAATGGCTCCAGAATGAGTCTGCTCCTGTGAATTAGCAGACAAAATGGCACACATCACAATTCAACATAAAGTCAACTCAGTCTGCATACTGCATAATGTGACAGCATCATGGCCTTGCAATATCGTCTTATCAAAAGGGGCAAATCCCTTTATCTTGTGGTACTGCTTGAGGTACTGATCATGACAGGAGTGAGATGGCTTCTTCCTAGGGTTACAGCAAACTATATTGGTTACTTGGAATTGGTGCTTGGTGGTGTAAGATGTTTTTCATTAAATCAAGTAATAATGTCTCAATAACTTCATGCTGGTATTTGATAATATGCCTTGTGAGTTACTATGCATATATTATTTGTGTACAGTTTTGTTCTCGACTTTCACTCTTGATTCTGGTTTATTTGTCATGGGACAGCTGTCCATTACAACAATGACTAATTAATGGAAAGCATTTCAGAATGGTGTAGCATAAAACAAAATAGCTTTATATGTCTTAGCTTATTTTGTATAAGTACTATTGTATTTCTTTGTCTGGCATTGTGGCACCGGGATGTGGCAAATGTGGGCACTTAATGTTATCTGTATTTCTTTGATCCATCCACATAGGTTCATAGGTAAGTACTAGGCTATCAGCCCAAGGGCCTACGTAAGCCTAGCTAACAAGGTTCCCTGGCTTACGCCACCCAAGAAAGTTATTTTCCTGTGCCACTGTTGAGCAGAGACACAGAAGTGATCCCCAGGGTGTATTTCCTATTTTGCATCCACTTATCAAGATTTTGCTAAAAACTTCATTTTTATGACAAGTTCTGGCACATCTATGGTGGATAGTGTCATTTTGTTCTAGTGGTATGTAGCACCCTGGATTATAGGCGAATCTTATAAGATAAAAGTTGTTGTTGTGTCTTTTGGCTTTTCCTGGTTAGGGGTCGCCACAGCGGAACTCCGGTCCGCTAATGATTGGCAGTAGATTTTTACGTGCAGAGTTGCCAGCCCTGACGCACAACCTTCAACGAAGGTACGCCCATTCACGCATGTCTCCACACAGAAGATGCTTTAACTGAGAATCGAACAGGACAACATCTTACTGTGTATAAGATAAAAGTACTTGTCTTTATCATCTGTGGATTGTACTTCACGTTAGTCACCTTAAGTTTATAAGTAGTGATTTACTGAGTGCTTCAGTGACAGGTGAGAATGGTAGGGTAAATTAGGTGAAGTGCAGTGATAAAACAAAAGGAGCTTGCCACTATGGCTCTGTGGAAGTATTTTTTTTTTAAATATGCTGTTATGAAATACATTGGTTTTGATTTAGGGAAGTATTTTGTTCATTATTTAATTTGCACAGTATCATTGGATTTCAGATTTGCGTCTGTATTTACTGGCCCTTGAGGTGCCTATCAGAAACCCTGGAAGAATATTCATACCATTCTTCATGATAAATAAGGATTTAGCTGAATGACTGGTTATATTACCTTGTGTCTGAGATAATGGTTTAGGAATATAGATAGTGATACTTGCTGTTAGTGGCTCTTGCATAGTATTTGTATCCAGTGTAATGGGTACACTGATTCTCTGTTATGGTACAAAATAAAAAGACCAATTAGACTTGAACACTTAAGCTCCTAACACTTCCACAAACAGTTTTCCATAATGTATAGAACAAATACCCTATCACAACCGGTATATGTTAACAACAATTACATAATTATCCAATCACAAATTAAAATGAATTAAAAACAATAGTTTAAAAAAATGTTGACTCCAATTCTTGATTCAAACGATTAGGTTTTAACATTGTAGAATTAAAAGTTGCTTCCTTGTGCCTTAGTCAATGATCCATGATTCTCCTTCTCTCATTACAAAAAAATGCTTAAGAATAAACACCAACATTATACATTTTTAAAGAGTATTTATGTACCAGACCACTTATTGAGGATTATATATTGGTGAGTTACACAACAATAGTTTGGGTTTAAAATTTATATGTGAATGTTCTGTTTCTAAAATAGACAATACAAATTACTTGTTTGACAGCTTATTTAAAGATATGAACAGTAGGCTCTAGACTATATGGGAAACAAAGTTCTATTAATTGTCTTCATGGTACTAGTTGTCATCCTGAGCATACTCTGAGCTCATATGGTAAGCTTGTTTGTATAATAGTAGTCAGATTTTCACAGGGAAGATGATTTAATCGTGGATTGTTGTTGTTTTTTTTCCCCCAGAATTTTTTTTGGAGAAGCTGTATTACAACTAATAAAGTTTTCTGCCTGAAAAGAGCACGCATGTGTGCATATTACATATACATATTTCACATACACACACACATTTATTTATCTATAAACATGGGTTGAATGAATATGTAGATTTAAATATGAAGGGGATGTCTTCAAGATGCATGCATATCCCTGGTTTTGAAATGGAAATACCATAATGATGTTGAAATGGTGTAGACAATCATGTTAAGTCTTTCACGTCAATAAACTGAACGTTTTTTCCATTTTGTTTTTGCTGTTATCAGTACTTTTATCTCTCTCTCTTTCTCTCTCCAGTTCCTGTTTTAATAAAGGTATTTCTTTTATTCAGGATAATGATTTGGGGTTGGTTTATTTATGCCAATACAACCAAGAGGACAACATCAGGATGTGTGGAATGGACCTGTGGATTAAAATTCCATCTGAAGTTTGGCGTACCCATTCATTGCAAGAACTCGCCTACATTCCATGTTGCAGTTCCAAGTCAGGGTTTCAGGCATACCTAGAGTATGTTTTAGGTAGTAAAAATACAAAGCTTTCAGGTACCAGCTGCTGTACACTGACATATGAATGAGTTTTAGAAAGCTTTTTATTCCCTAGTCAATGCCACCACAGAGATTATCAAAACAATATGACTATAAGAATATCTACTTTAATTACTGCTAAAAGTTTTAATCACAGAAAAAACCCACTCCTGCAGTTAATTCTTTAACTGCTATCCTGATTTTAGTGGTTGTTGTTTATAGGTTTTTAGTATAAGATATTGTAATACTGCTTTAGTTTGTAATGGTTTAATGAAGTGGCTTAGCCCGTGAAAGCGCAAACTAATTAAAGTACTTTGGTTTTATTTAGCCATGTTGGTCGGGACTTCTGAAAGTTTTAATCAACCAGATAAGGTCTTACACTGTTATGTAAACTGCTTTCTGATGATGAAGGAATTACATCAGCTGATATTTATACTCAAAGAAAGGGGCTATGCAGACCACCTCTTGGATGATATAAAAAATAAAATATTACAGAACAGGAAAAGATAAAAATTGATGCCATTACTGGATGTATGTAAAGAATACTTAAGTAATAAAAAAAATAGATAGCAATGATGACAATACCTTTGAGAGAGCCACGCTCTTAGAATACAGCCCTGATGTTTACATGCTTAAGCATCGTATAGAAAGCAGTAGAAGAGTGTTCGATTGTTACAATGAGGTTAAGAGAGTAATTGGGAACTGCCCAAAATTTATTTACAAAAGGAGGAAGGATATTAAATAGTGGACACAGTGCAAGGAATAGAAATTACATGACTAAGTGCGGTGTATGCCTGCAATAGCTCTTGTATTTTTTTGGTACCTCATTAAGATTAATGGGCTTAAAACATGATTTCCAGTTTGATCATAAATTTAAATGTGAAACAAAGGGCTTTATATATTTAGCTTTCTGTGAGCCATGGCAAGCTTTTTATGCAAGAAAAACAGAGCATAGTTTATGTAAGAGGATCTATGAACATAACTGATATAAAAAGAAAATAAACAAAGACATTGGTAATCTCCAAACTCTGGACCCTACCCAGTTCGGATTTCTAAAAGGCAGATCATGTCTCCTAAACCTGATTGACTTCTTTGAAGCAGTTACCAAAGCCATAGATGAGGGTAAAGTGGTTCACACAGCTTATCTAGATCTCGCCAAGGCTTTCGACACCATCCCCCACTCTGGAATTAAAGATAAGCTCACTAAACTAGGTATAAATCCCTATGTCACAAGATGGGTTGCCAACTGGCTCATGGACAGAACCCACACAGTGAAAGTAGCGGACTCCAAATCCAACTTCAGACCAGTGAGAAGTGGTGTAAAACAGGATTCGGTCCTGGGTCCTCTCCTGTTTGGTATCTACTTCTCTGAAGTACAGGCTAACACAGAAGGTCTTTGGCTAACAAAGTTTGCAGATGACTACAAACTAGGAGCCATAATCGAAACTCCTAACGATGTGGACATACTACAAAAGTGCCTCACTGAGACAGATACCTAGTGTCAAAGCCATGGTCTGAAGCTCAATGCCAAAAAGTGTATTGTCATCCCCTTTGGTAAAAACTCTGTACCCATGAACTACCACATAGCTGGTAGTCTACTAACACCGAAAATGTGATGAGACCTTGAGACACAGGTGGACAGTAGTCTCTCCTTTGATAATCACATCGCCACAGTGGTCAGGAAATCCTTCTACATGGCTCTCCTCATCACAAAAGGTTTCTGATCCAGAAAAAAAAGGTCATTGTTCCCCTCTACTCATCACTCATTAGACCCATTATAAAGTACAATGCCCCTTTTGGTATGTACCTCACAATACATCTACAACAACTGGAAAGGACACAGAAATACCTCACAAAGAGGATTACTGGCCTCAAACAGATGCCCTACACAGACCGTCTCAAAAATCTCCAGCTTTACTCCATCACATATCGACTACTCAGAGGTGATCTCTGCCTAACATACAAAGCTATGTCAAACCCAGAGCTGTTGGACATGCTCCACTTAAAGAAATTCCAATCCCTACGAGCTACACACTCTAGGAACTTAAACCTTGTCACCACAATAAACAAAACATGCTGGAGGGATAGATTCCTGTCCCAGTGACTTTCCATACTCTGGAACAGACTACCTATCTTTGTCAAACAGAGCTCCTCATTAGCACTCTTCAAGAAAAATCTTGATGATTGGATGGGAAATAGGAAATTCACCCCAGTGATCACTTCTGTGGCTCTGCTCGACAGGGGCACAGGAGAATAATTTTCTTGGGTGGCGAAAGCCAGGGTACATTTTTGGCTAGGCTTATATAGGCCCTAGGGCCAATAGCCTAGTACCTACCTATGAACCTATGAAATGTAATAATGCATTATATAAGCATACCTTAACATGTATTGAGCATAAACGTGTATAAGTAGCGGTTGCCATGTTTATGTACTCTGTAACATAAATTTCTTGTTTTTTTCATTATGTTTTGTGATATTATCTTTTTAAAATAGAACTATCATTGGATATTTGACTAATTCAAGGTATTGATAAATCAGTTCTGATGAAATTCTTGGTTGGGACAAAAGCACTCAACTGAGTATAAACGAAATGCTTTAGCAATAACTTCATTGTATGTAGATTTTTATGTTTGTGGTTCCCTGATTTGTGGACTGTCCAGTTCATTTTGTATTTTTTGGTTTCATTTTTTTTTTCGGGGGGGGGGTAATTCCTTGTTTCAAAGCAAAGCCTCCTGCACTTTTGGTCTTAAAACTGTCAAAGCAGTCATTTTTGCTTCTGCTGATGGATTTATTACAAGTTCTCACATGTCTACTGATTTCATTATAGAATTATTAACTGGCTTTTAAATGAGTTATTACAGGAAGAGATTTTTGACATGTTACAAAGTACCAGTTTATAGCAGTGACTGCACAATGTAAAAGGAAAATGCTGGAAAGTCATTTTTTTGTTTATATTCATAGAAAATAGTTTCTTAAACCTTTGTCTCCATTTGCAAAGAAACACAGGTATTTATTTGCAAACAGAATGGATTTAAGTTGAACCTCTGGGATGCTGTTTTAATAAATTGTGGACTACATAGTTAGGAGAACAAGTAATAGAAAGGTAATCAATGACCTCTTTCTTGATCTATCAAAGGTTTGTGCAATTGTTGAGCATGCTGCCCTTTTTAGTAGGGCTTCTAATCTAGACAATACTACCCTTATCTAATTTTTGTCTTTATGTACATAAAAGATAATGTTGTTAAAAGGATTCTGCATGTCTGAACCTGATGACTTTTAAAGGTTTCAAACATTCATTCCTAGGGCAGTTACATGCTTATTGGATGTAAATGATATGTGACTACACAGTAAAAGTCGTACAGAATGTGGACAGGATCGCTCTGTTTCCTTCATTAGCTTGGCTGAAATTCATTCTATTCTTCAGGCTGAACTTAGATTTTTTAAATCGATTGTTAACAAAAGCAAGTAATAATTTAACGCTTCAAAATTTACTTTGTTTTTATTTGGAGAAAGGCAGCTGGTGCTGCAAGAACTGATCATAGAAGCTCTTCATCCACTGTTCCAACTCTGATTTTAGCTGCGTTCATCTTGGATTTTGTCTTAACCATGCCAGGATTTCATGAGCAATATGGCAAACCATCATGAAGATGGAAGATTGCATACTGTGAAAGATTTAGGTTTCTTACTAATCTGTCAGGTAGATGGTCACTGAACTACATTTCTTCATAATTTATTAAGTAACATACTTTTTTAAGGTAATCTTACTATAATAAACTGAGATAAGTGTGTGAAAGGCTGGTTTAACTTGTTAATTGGAAGTGAATATCATATACAATTATTACAAATGCTGAAATAATTACGCCTTGCTAGTAATCTGCATAGTCACAATTTGTGCGCAGTCTGTAACACATACAATGGTACTCAAATTAGTAAGCAACATATGTATCGATGGCTTGTAAATTTCTTCAAATTTTTTACATCACTGCAGCTTTCTGATTACTTTTACTCTACTATCTGTGTATTGCATGCTGATAATGCTACAGAAGTCATAAAGTGTATACATTTCTAGAATGGGTGGTAAACATCATTGTGTATCAATGTTTGCTTCTCAGGTTTGTTTCTTGACTGAGTTGCCATTTCGTGGTGGCATTGTAACCTCCCTGTATCCCTGGGGGATTTTACTGGGGGGATGGTTTCCTCTCATATCCCTATACTACAAAGTGCGTGAGTAAATCCTGGTTTAGAGATGCCTATCTATGATTAACCTCTCTCTGCTTGTGCTGACTGGGTGCCATTATGAGCTCCATCACTCTTGGATGCCAAACTAAGTAAAACAGTAACCTGAGAATGCCTGCCTGAGTGAAACTGTACATCATGGAGTACTCAATGCAGGGGAGCTGTATAACAGTACAACAGTCTGTCAGTTAATTCTTTTTCTTCTAACTTCTGAGTCTTATTTCTGAGAAATGATTCTCAAAATCTTATTGCTTGAAGACTTTTTACTCATTTGGCTATATAGTCAATATGCAAACTATTGTGCTGATTGTAAATTAATTGTAACATACTGATTCTGAACACTTTTTTTCTGTCATTACATGTACTGCTTTTGAGGATTTCTTGCATTTTTCATACCTAAATCTTTATTCTAAGAGAATGTGTTTGTGCCCAGTGAGATTCACTCAATTAAAATGAGTTAAGTGAATTAATTATATTGAACATATCATTCAACCTTGAAAAGTGTTTGGTCATATATAAGGTGTATTTATTCTAAACAGATAAACTGTCTGAACAGTTATTACTTCTGTAATGTCTAGACCTTGGTCTGATGATTCTCAGAGTACAAACTGAGCACACATACGTACTTTAAAGTGCATGTTAGTCTTTCTCCAAGTCATTTTGATTTTAGTATTTTTAAGAAAGATGGTGCAGATGGCCATTTACCAACCTGGAAGAAAGATTTATTTATTTAATGAAAACATTTTTAGGCTTCATTAGTTATAGTAGCAATCTTGCCATGCTGTTTATATTCATAGTGTTGTGTTTCAGGATAAAGTAATAGACCCATTTGATCAAAGCATTTATGAAAAGTGTGCTGTGCACATTCACCAAATGGTCAGTTGGCCTTACACATGTATTACCTTATAGCATGTGCATTTTGATTACATCTGCTATTGAAGGATACTAAATAATATACATTTATGATGTAGGCCATGTATCTCACTGCAACACAGAAAGGACAAATCTTCATGACTCATGTGTATATTGCATTGTATATTTGTTCAATATGTTGTGTTCTTTACCATTCTTATGGAGGTATATTTGCCGGGTATATTATATGCATATGTGTGTGTGCATGTGTGTGTGTATATTTTAAGAGTTTAAACCACCAAATGAATCATTGAGTATACTGCAGAATAGAAATGGCACCATCATGACATATAAGAGCTAACTGAACCAAAAAGAATCGCACTTATAGTACTACATTTCAAGTTTTCTTCTTTAATTCACATGTGGACAATGACAAGTAGAAAATACAGCTGGATATATGGATGATGATTGGTGGCTGAAATGCAGTCAGTGGGATCTGACTGGAGCATTTTGGTGCTACAGGTGCAGGGGCTAAGCTATGCTATTGCTATTATTGCAGTATGTGGATTAGACATGTTACTACTCTAATTATGAAATTTACTATGCAGCATTAAGTGCATTAAATACATTAGGTGGTTTAATACAAAGAAAGTAAAAGAAAATTCATGTGAACTGAGTTACCTTTCCTGCGCAATACTTGGGTATTTGGGCCAATGTTTTCACCTACGCCATATATTTGAAAACTGAGGCCAACATAACAAAAGCATCCTAAAATAGATCTCATTTTCCAAATCTATAACTTTTCTAGTAACTAACTAATCATTATATTATTTCAAGTGCTGTCATGAACTGTGGTTGAAGACTGTAGTATATAACACTGTATTCAATGCCCACCTAACTGTGAGGTGTAAAATAATGTAGGTCCTTCACTAGAGTGATTATACATGATTTTTGTAACTTGGTAACTATAGCATATTTTCCCCTGGTTTTGATAGATAAAAACTATTTCAGTTGTTGTCTACTGTTGCCCATAGATCTTTAATGATGATATCTTATATTACTATTTGACTTTTTTTTTTGTCAATGTAATTTTTTAGTTATGTATTTATTTACTTAACATCCATTTACCAGGAAGTTCTGACTGGGACAGAGACCATTTTCAATTGAGGCCTGGGGAGAAATGCTCCAGATGCATGTCTTTGAAATGTGGAAGGGAACCAGAGCACCCAGAGGAAACCTATGGGAATGCAGGGAGGACATGCAGACTCCACACAGAAGGCACCACAGCTGAGAATCTAACTGGAGAACCTCTTGCTGTGAGGGGACAATGCTAACCGCCACACCACTTCCCTTTTTGTCAAGTCTCATGAAAATACTTCTACTGACGTTAAAGGGCAAGGTAATTAAAATGAAGTAAAAATGTATTCTTTGTTCAGCATTATAGAAAATATCAACATCTTTTTATGGTAGTGATTATAGTAAACAGTTTGTAATCACATAGCATATCTAACTATGAGCACAGTTCCAATATTTATAATTAAGAACAGGTTGAAAAGCATTGACCCCAGAATGGAGTCCTGCTGAACCACACTGAACCCTATGTGGGATACACAGGTAATCCAACTTTAATTTGGTGCATCCTGTAGTCTAATCAGTCTTTGGACCCTTTGATTTAAATTGACAGATAATTGACTTTTAATTGTTTTTTTTTTTTTATTTCCATACGCAAAAATAGAGTTGTCTGCTTTATTACACTTAAGCAGAATAATCAGATATACATTACTCAGGTGTTAGTGCTACCTTTTCAAAAAATGCCACAAGATGCAATAAGTAAAGAAAGCACTTCAAACTATACTGTTACATATTTAAAAAGTTGGTACCCTGTTCATTTTATTTATTTTTTGGATAAGTTCCATTATGCCTGCCTACCTATTACACAAAATTCTTGTTTAGTAGATGGGTATAAAATGGTTTAAGTTTGATATGACCTGTCAAAGGAAAAAACTTCAAAGACCATTTCACGTAAGGTTCAGGTATGGCACCTTTTATTACTTGCAGCAAGGAGACAAAAACATGCAAATGCGCAGGTGAAAGCTGCTCTCTCTAAAGCTAAAAACACAGCATCAATGGGACCGGATGGTGTCCCCGGCTGTGTGCTACACGAGCTAAATGAGGAATTAAACCCGCACATAAGGCAGCTGTTTAATCTCAGCCTTACCACAGGATACGTGCCCAAGGAGTGGCGTACGGCAACTGTGGTCCCACTCCACAAAGGCGGCCTCACGGACCCTGGTAATTACCGCCCATAAGCTTAACAAGTCTAGTCTGCAAAGCTATGGAGAGGATCATAATGGAGCTCATAAACAAAGATATAGGGACTTGCAGACATTGGACCCGACCCAGTTTGGCTTTGTCAAGGGAAGATCATGCCTTTTGAACTTGGTCGACTTCTTGAAACAGTCACCAAGGCCATTGATGAGGGAAAGGCAGTCCATACAGCCTACCTTGACCTTGCAAAGGCTTCGACACAATACCCCACTCGGTATTGTAGAAAACTTACCAGCTTAAATGTAAACCCATATGTCACAAGATGGGTTGCAAACTGGCTTAAGGACAGAACCCACAGGGTTAGAGTTGCTGGCGCTGTGTCAGACTCCAAGCCAGTCACAAGTGGTGTCCCACAGGGCTCGGTCCTTGGCTATTGTTTGGCATCTACTTCTCAGAAGTACAGGCCAACATGGGAGGACTTTGGCTGACAAAGTTTGCAGACGACTGCAAACTGGGCCATAGTGGAAAGTGCATTGGACATGGATATCCTTCAGAAGGGACTCACGGAAACAGATAGCTGGTGCCAGAGCCATGGCCTGAAGTTAAACGCCAAAAATGTATAGTCATACCCTTGAAAAACAAGGTAACCCCAAGCTACCATATAGGTGGCAATCCACTAAGCACAGAAGAGGTTATCAGGGACCTGGGGACCCAGGTTGACAGTGGCCTTTCTTTTGACACTCACATTGCTAAAGTGGTTAGAAAGACCTTCTACATTGCCCACCTGATCATGAAGGATTCACATCCAGATCTAGTGAGGTCATTGTTCCCCTGTACTCTTCACTTATCAGACCAATGATCGAGTACAATGCCCCATTCGGGATGTATCTCACCCGACATCTGCAGCAATTGGAGAGACCCCAAAAGTTCCTCGCCAAAAGGATAAAGGGACTCCAAAATCTGTCATATGCTGCCAGATTGAAGAAACTCCAGCTCTATTCAGTCGCATACCGTCTGCTCAGAGGTGACATGTGCCTGACATACAAGGCCATGTCCAACCCGGAATTAATGGACATGCTCCACCTCAAAAATCCAAATCCACCAAAACCACTAGAGCAAGCGACTTAAACCTTAGCACGGCTATAAATAGGACGTGCTGGAGGGATAGATTTATCACTCAGAGACTCCCTATGCTGTGGAATAAAATCCCGGTCCATGTGAGGCAGAGCACCTCGCTGACTCTGTTCAAGAGAAATCTAGACCTGTGGATGGGAGATCGTAGGTTTACCCCGGGAATCATATCTGTGTCACTGCTGGACAGAGGCACAACAAACTAATGGGCACAGTATTTTTTCATATAAGGGGTGGCGTAAGCCACAAAAATTTGGGCTAGGCTTATAAATGCCTTAGGGCAGATAGCCTAGTATAAACCTAGGAACCTAGGAACCTAGAAATACAGGATTTTGCCCAATTACTAGCAGGGCAGTATGCTTCTCTTATACTGTTCTATAAAATGTTACTTTCTATGGTTGACGTAGTTAGACACAGATTTCTGTATTGTTCTACAGCAAATGTTACTCAGATTTCCTGCTGACATGTTCAGATTTAAAACTCACTATGTGTTACATAGAAAATGTTACTTGGATTTCCTGCTGACATGACTGGATTTATGAAAAGTATTTGAGAAAAACAACCTGACCTTGGGGGCTGTATTTTTTTAGCCCACTACAAGCTTTCTATTCTTCATTTGTGCAGTTCTAATACATATGTTACATTTCAAGGTACCTTTTTTTCTAGCTTAGGTACAAGTAAATGCTGATTGTGGTTCATATTTTCAAACAGCCTTTGTCTTCATTATCAATAGCTCCAGAAGCTGTGTATTTTCTCATAGCATAAGCAGAAAATCAATAACTCTTTGTTTAAATCTCATGACATTAGTAGAAGTGAAACATCTATTATTATTTCCCTGACATTAGCAGAAATTGAATGCTTCCCTGTAAATTTCCAAAGCATAAGCAGAGATCATAACTGCACATATTTCATGACATAACAGGATTGGAATGCTTCTGCAGCTCGTGCAGTGTAAAATATATTAAATGTGTTAACCCTTTTTAAACCTTGAATGCACTAAGCATATTACTAATACATATTTTTCTAACATTTCCCCCCCTTTTAATACTTTATTCTACTTTCAAAATAAGCATAAACAGTTTTTCTTCCCCTAACCTCTTCCTACTCAGGATTTGCAGTTAAGAGTGTCATTCAGTTTAAACTTATGAAAGCATTTTCCATTTTTTAACAGTTCTTCAAATTCAGCACCTTGATATAAGGTTTCTGAAACTGACATGTCTATAAATTCTTTAATCAGTCTTTTCATGCAGGGGATACAGCAGCAAACATATACTCCCAGTAGGATCATTCCTACACAGATGGCAATCAGGATGTTCATTAGGATACTGCCCCACCCCCCCAAACAATCTCTGGAAAAAGTCCATCAATGGATTTGGTCCTGGTTTGGTCATAGCCGACACCTGCTGAATTACCTCAAGGTGATTGTCTATCTCGTGTTTGTGGTCAGGAATATACGAACAGCACTCCTCCTAGATTAAAGCGCAAGCACCTCCTCTCGCTGCTAGGGTGAAGTCGAAAGCCACGCGGTTTTGAAGCACTACAGTTCTCATGGCATTCAGTTCATCAGTCACCAATTCTAGAGCAGAAAAGGTTGCATTGCTCATTACTTCGAGAAGTTAAGACAGTTTTCTCAGCTCCCAGATCGATTTTACTGCTCCATATACTGGTAATATGCCTGCCCACGATATAACAGTATCACTCAAGTCCATGTGTGTTAGTCCATTACTCACAGTATGATGATTTTTCCAGCGCACATCGATTTGTCCCACTGGATTGACAGGTTTCTTGATGACTTCTCGAACATTCCGAATTTTTCCTTGAGGTAAAAATGGTGTGTGTCGTATGGCCGGAACCAGGTAGCCCAAAAAACAACTGCTGGACCAATTCTCAGGTAACCACTTGTATGCTTTCCTACCACATATAAAATAACAGTCTTCTACTTTAGTAGTAACTTTACTATGAATATACACTTGTCCTGCGTGAAACATTTTTCTGTCAATTATAGACAGTTGTTTGTAGAGAACAGAATCATGTTTTACTTCCTCAATTGTTTTGTGCATCAATTCAAAAAATGAATCATAGTTTGTATTACAATAAGAACCTGTGTTATTAGCTTTAGCGTAGTATCTATAAGGAACAGTCACATTGCAATTGCTCCAACCCACCTGGACTGTATCATTTTTGTAAAAACACACAGTTCCCTTTTGTTGAACAGACAAGTGCAATTCTATTTTATCTTGTGATGTAATAGTTGATGTATCATGAATCAAGTTGTCCCAGGTCTCGTTGACTCCTAGGGAGACTGAAGTTAACAATAACCCCCCGTATGCTGTTGGCAAAGCTGTGCAAATCCAGAAATTCGAAACATTGAAGGTCTCAGCATACACATATTTAAATGCCTGGTAAGTGTTGAAGTTTGGGTGCCACTCTATGTGCAACTCGTCACATTTATTCATTTCAGTTTGTGTGGCTGGGAAAAGGAATGGCCACAACAAAAAGATTACTGTCACTAGTACAGTTAACAGGATGATTATGCAATACTTCTGAGGAAATGGTTGTTCTGCATTCCTATTTTCTCCAACTCTTTCGAGTAGTTTTATTTGGATTTCTCTGTATTCTATCATTTTTGCTTTTGACATGTGATCTTACTCTCTGCCCTAATAGGACCTCCAGCACCAATGGTTTCTTCACTGGGGTTGAGATGGATCAGTCCTATTGATCTGACCCCCCCTTTGTAGCCAGACTTTGTGCTGAGGGCCCCGATGGACAGGTAAGATTTTTGTCCAGTTCAAAGTTCTTAACTAGTTTGCAGTGCATCAGGTGGATTCACGAGGCTCGCTCTGTGATTTTGACTGCAGTGGGTGTCGAAAGAAGCACCTGGTATGGACCTTCCCATCTTAGTGACATCCATTTTCTCTTTTTAATGGTTTTTACCCAGATCCAATCCCCAGGGATCACTGCCACTTCCGATGTTTCGGTTTGTTCTTTATCTGAAACAGAATTTGACTGCAACAGATGTTTAGAATTCAACAAATTTCTCATATATTCAGCTAGTGCATAGTCAGCTTCCTGGTCTGTGGACATGAGAGGTTTCCACTGGGGTATATAATAAGCCCTTCCAAATAGTTTTTCAAAAGGAGTCAAACCTTTTGCAGTCGGAACAGTTCTCATGCTCAACAGTGCCAGGGGCAGACAGTACACCCAATTTTTTTCTGTTTCTGCTATTAATTTTCTTAATTTATTCTTTAATATTCCATTATACCTCTCAACTAGCCCTGCAGATTGCGGATGGTATGCACAATGATTTTTTAAAGAAATACCAAAATGCTTACTTAACTGTTGCATGGTTTGGTTTACAAAGTGTGTACCGTTGTCACTGTAGATCCTTTCCGGAATGCTGAATCTAGTGATGATTTCTTTGACAAGGACTTTCGCTACTGTGGCTGCGTCTGGATTTTTGGTTGGAAAGGCTTCCACCCATCTGGAAAACATATCTACAATGACAAGACAATACTTCTTATTTTCACATTTGTTCAATTCTATGAAATCCATACAGATAATATGAAATGGATATGGTCGTGTAGGGAAACTCCCTTGCTTGGGCTTTAACGCCCCTTGTGCATGATGTTTGTTACAAATTTAGCACATCAAACAAATTTTTTTATAGTAGTTTGTAAATCCATATGTTGTGAACACTCGGTTCACCAGCTGTACCATCCCCCCTGTTGAGACGTGGCATTGCCCATGGCTCAACAAAGCTGCATATCTAAACAAATTAGATGGTAGTATCGGTTTCCCTTCTTTAGAGATGTACAGCCCCTTTTCGAAAATTGCTCCTCGTTTTACCCATCTTTGTTTTTCAGCTTGCGTAGTGAGTGTCTGCATTGCCTTTAACATTTCTAAGTCTAAAATCTCAGAGGGTTGTAGTTCCTCATTTAAAAGAAATACTTCTGAAGCTGCTTGATTTGCAGCTGTATCAGCTCTCGCATTACCTTTTGAAATCCTATCTTTTTGCTTGGTATGAGCTGTGCATTTACAAATGGCTACTTTCTGAGGTAACTGAATAGATTCTAAAAGATCTAAAATAAACTGTGCATGATTGATAGGTTTGCCAGTAGATGTTATCATTCCTCGGTTTTTCCACTGGTCCGCAAAAACATGTATAGTAGAAAAAGCATACTGGCTGTCAGTAAAAATGTTTACACATTTACCCTTTGCTAAGGTACATGCCCGTGTCAAGGCAATCAATTCTGCTGCCTGTGCAGATAAGTTGTGTGGTAAAGGTTTTGTTTCTATAATCTCAGTATCAGAAACTACTGCATATCCTACTAGGTTCTATCCTGCAGGACCCCTTTTGCACGAACCATCCACATAGTATGTCACCTCGGCATCATCCAAGGGGACATCCGTAAGATCTTTTCTAGGTAGTGTCTTTTGCTCAATCACCTGCAGGCAGCGGTGTGGTGTGCCATCTGCAGGGGTTGGGAGCAAGGTAGAAGGGTTCAAAGTCATGCATCATTCAATTGTCATGTGAGGTTGGCTCAACAATATAGTCATACAGGAAAGATGCCTAGCAGGGGAAAGATATGCTACCTTCTCTTGCAGTAAAATAATCATGACTGCATGAGGCAATCTCAAAGTGAGAGGGTGGAATAAAACTACTGAGGCCGAAGCCTGTACTGCCATTGCAGCTGCAACTACTGCTTGTACACAGTGAGGTAAAGACCGTGCCACTGGGTCCAGTTGTGATGAATAATAAGCAATGGGGCGTTGCTTGTCCCCATGCTGTTGTGTTAACACTGATGTCATATAACCTTGCTTACAATCTATAGTTTGGAAAAAACGTTTATGGTAGTTTGGTAATCCCAGAACTAATGAGGACGCTATTAACTGTTAGAGTTTGCAGAAAGCAGATTCTGCCTCTGGTGTCCATTGTAAAGAATCCTGTGCTGCCATAGGCTTTTTATATATCAGGTCAGTCAGAGATGCAGATTCCAAGGCATAGTTTGGAATCCAGCTCCGGCAAAAATTAGTTGTACCCAGGAAGGACATCATTTTCTTCTTGGTAGTGGGTTTTGGTGCTTGCAAACTTGCTACTTTTCTGTCCTCATCTAATGTTCTACCCTCTTTGGATATTACATATCCTAAGTATTTGACTTGTTTTTTCCAAAGCTGCAGTTTATTTTTGTTTACCTTATATCCTTCAGCGGCTAAAAATCATAATAGCGCTATGGTATCTTCTTTGCAATCTTTCTGGGTGGGGGCTGCCAGCAGGATGTCATCAACATAAAGTAAAATCTGACTGCCTCTTGGTGGGGTAAATTCCGCCAAGTTGCTTGCCATTTCTTGTGAGAATATTGTTGGACTTTCACAATATCCCTGTGGTAGTTGCGTATATGTATACCTTTTCCCCTGAAATGTGAATGCAAACCAATACTGGCTGTCAGGGTGTATCGGTATCAAAAAGAACGCATTGCTGATATCTACCACAGAAAAATATTTCTGTTGAGGTTTTAAATCATTCAACAAGGTGTGTGGGTCTGGCACTGTAGGTGCCCTTGGTATTACTGCGTCATTTATAGCTTGTAAATCTTGGACCATACGCCATTCTCCATTTGCTTTTTTAACAGGAAATAAGGGTGTGTTACATGGTGAATCGGAGATTCCACCAGCACCCTTCCTTAAGTAAAGCTGCTATGATAGGTTTGATTCCTGCCTCTGCATCTTTTCTTAAGGGATACTGTCTTTTCTGTGGTCTAAATGCTGACTTTGGCGTGATAGTAACTGGTCCCACTGTAAATAAGTCCTACATCTGCCACTTCCGATGTTTCGGTTTCTTCTTTATCTGAAACAGAATTTGACTGCAACAGATGTTTAGAATTCAACAAATTTCTCATATATTCAGCTAGTGTATAGTCAGCTTCCTGGTCTGCGGGCATGAGAGGTTTCCACTGGGGTATATAATAAGCCCTTCCAAATAGTTTTTCAAAAGGAGTCAAACCTTTTGCAGTCGGAACAGTTCTCATGCTCAGCAGTGCCAGGGGCAGACAGTACACCCAATTTTTTTCTGTTTCTGCTATTAATTTTCTTAATTTATTCTTTAATATTACATTATACCTCTCAACTAGCCCTGCATATTGCGTATGGTATGCACAATGATTTTTTAAAGAAATACCAAAATGTTTACTTAACTGTTGCATGGTTTGGTTTACAAAGTGTGTACCGTTGTCACTGTAGATCCTTTCCGGAATGCCGAATCTAGGGATGATTTCTTTGACAAGGACTTTCGCTACTGTGGCTGCATCTGGATTTTTGGTTGGAAATGCTTCCATCCATCTGGAAAACATATCTACAATGACAAGACAATACTTCTTATTTTCACATTTGTTCAATTCTATGAAATCCATACAGATAGTATGAAACGGATATGGTGGTGTAGGGAAACTCCCTTGCTTGGGCTTTAACGCCCCTTGTGCATGATGTTTGTTACAAATTTGGCACATCAAACATTTTTTTTTATATTAGTTTGTAAATCCATATGTTGTGAACACTCGGTTCACCAGCTGTACCATCCCCCCTGTTGAGATGTGGCATTGCCCATGGCTCAACAAAGCTGCATATCTAAACAAATTAGATGGTAGTATCAGTTTCCCTTCTTTAGAGATGTACAGCCCCTTTTCGAGAATTGCTCCTCGTTTTACCCATCTTTGTTTTTCAGCTTGCGTAGTGAGTGTCTGCATTGTCTTTAACATTTCTAAGTCTAAAATCTCAGAGGGTTGTAGTTCCTCATTTAAAAGAAATACTTCTGAAGCTGCTTGTTTTGCAGCTGTATCAGCTCTCGCATTACCTTTTGAAATCCTATCTTGTTGCTTGGTATGAGCTGTGCATTTACAAATGGCTACTTTCTGAGGTAACTGAATAGATTCTAAAAGATCTAAAATAAACTGTGCATGATTGATAGGTTTGCCAGTAGATGTTATCATTCCTCGGTTTTTCCACTGTTGCACAAAAACATGTACAGTAGAAAAAGCATACTGGCTGTCAGTAAAAATGTTTACACATTTACCCTTTGCTAAGGTACATGCCCGTGTCAAGGCAATCAATTCTGCTGCCTGTGCAGATAAGTTGTGTGGTAAAGGTTTTGTTTCTATAATCTCAGTATCAGAAACTACTGCATATCCTACTAGGTTCTATCCTGCAGGACCCCTTTTGCACGAACCATCCACATAGTATGTCACCTCGGCATCATCCAAGGGGACATCCGTAAGATCTTTTCTAGGTAGTGTCTTTTGCTCAATCACCTGCAGGCAGCGGTGTGGTGTGCCATCTGCAGGGGTTGGGAGCAAGGTAGAAGGGTTCAAAGTCATGCATCATTCAATTGTCATGTGAGGTTGGCTCAACAATATAGTCATACAGGAAAGATGCCTAGCAGGGGAAAGATATGCTACCTTCTCTTGCAGTAAAATAATCACGACTGCATGAGGCACTCTCAAAGTGAGAGGGTGGAATAAAACTACTGAGGCCGAAGCCTGTACTGCCATTGCAGCTGCAACTACTGCTTGTATACAGTGAGGTAAAGACCATGCCACTGGGTCCAGTTGTGATGAATAATAAGCAATGGGGCATTACTTGTCCCCATGCTGTTGTGTTAACACTGATGTCATATAACCTTGCTTACAATCTATAGTTTGGAAAAAACGTTTATGGTAGTTTGGTAATCCCAGAACTAATGAGGACGCTATTAACTGTTTCAGTTTGCAGAAAGCAGATTCTGCCTCTGGTGTCCATTGTAAAGAATCCTGTGCTGCCATAGGCTTTTTCTATATCAGGTCAGTCAGAGATGCAGATTCCAAGGCATAGTTTGGAATCCAGCTCCGGCAAAAATTAGTTGTACCCAGGAAGGACATCATTACCTTCTTGGTAGTGGGTTTTGGTGCTTGCAAAATTGCTACTTTTCTGTCCTCATCTAATGTTCTACCCTCTTTGGATATTACATATCCTAAGTATTTGACTTGTTTTTTCCAAAGCTGCAGTTTATTTTTGTTTACCTTATATCCTTCAGCGGCTAAAAATCATAATAGCGCTATGGTATCTTCTTTGCAATCTTTCTGGGTGGGGGCTGCCAGCAGGATGTCATCAACATAAAGTAAAATCTGACTGCCTCTTGGTGGGGTAAATTCCGCCAAGTTGCTTGCCATTTCTTGTGAGAATATTGTTGGACTTTCACAATATCCCTGTGGTAGTTGCGTATATGTATACCTTTTCCCCTGAAATGTGAATGCAAACCAATACTGGCTGTCAGGGTGTATCGGTATCAAAAAGAACGCATTGCTGATATCTACCACAGAAAAATATTTCTGTTGAGGTTTTAAATCATTCAACAAGGTGTGTGGGTCTGGCACTGTAGGTGCCCTTGGTATTACTGCGTCATTTATAGCTTGTAAATCTTGAACCATGCGCCATTCTCCATTTGCTTTTTTAACTGGAAATAAGGGTGTGTTACATGGTGAATCGGGAGATTCTACCAGTATTCCCCCTTTAAGTAAGGCTGCTATAATAGGCTTTATTCCTGCCTCTGCATCTTTTCTTAAGGGATACTGTCTTTTCTGTGGTCTAAATGCTGACTTTGGCGTGATTGTAACTGGTCCCGCTGTACGAATAAGTCCTACATCTGACTTTCCTGTTGACCAGAGAGTTTCTGGTATATTCTGTAAGGCATTCTCTTCCTCCTTTAATAGGAGTGCTAATCAGCTGTCCTTGCTAGACTGCAAGTGTACAGCTGGGTGGGTCTGAGTTATCCAATTCAGCTTCTGTATTTGTATTCCCTGTTCTGACAGTTCTAATTCTGTCTGTTTTTCCCATCTCGTGACTTTTTCTCCTAGGTCTGCCCATTCTATGTTTTTGTCCTTAGTTAAGCTAACATGTGGTAATCGATTAGATTTATAGAGTGCAAACAACTCCTGGGGCAATAAACAGCTGGCTACACTGTTCCCTTCTGTGTCCCAGTACAGATTACATAATATCAATCTGTTTGCATGATTTT
The DNA here is from genome assembly GCF_019279795.1 of Protopterus annectens. Taxonomy (NCBI): domain Eukaryota; kingdom Metazoa; phylum Chordata; order Ceratodontiformes; family Protopteridae; genus Protopterus; species Protopterus annectens. The sequence goes on from NC_056741.1 coordinate 1,426,021,718, forward strand.
TAAACAATTCTTGCTCATATTCCTTATCAGGTCCTGGCATGTTACAATAATACAGGGTACAGTACAAGTGTTGCTTATCAATGTCAAGGGAGGTGAACTTGCTGATGGCTACATTCTTTAATTCTTCGGTCCCAGTCCCTGGACCAGTCGTAACCAAGTCCTGGCTGTACCAATAAAACATTTCACCCTCCGATTGCACTGCAAAGGTATCAATTTGTCGCTGTGCTTCCATACCCTGCATGGTTGGGACTACTGCTATACTGAATAGCTGCATAAGGTCTCTGCCCAAGAGGTTTACTGGACATTTTGCAGAAACAACAATTTTGCTTTTCTGAGTCAATAATGAAACAGGATCAGTTATTGCAATGTTACGGGAGAGGGGCACCCGGTACAGCTGTCCATTAGCTGCTTTTACTAGTATGTAATCAGGTGACTCTGAGTTTTCTGGCAGTTTGGAGGGATGTATCAGGGTTCATGATGCCCCTGAGTCACACAAGAATTTGACTTCCCTCCCTTCTACCAAGAGTGTAACTTCTGGTTTTGTGTCCGCTAAATCGAGCTCCAAGCTCAATAAAGCTAGGTCTAATATTTCATTTTCTTCACTTTCAGTATCTCCCTGCACTTCCTCTATCTCTTCTGTCACATCCTCTACTCCCTCTATCACATTTTCATTTGTCATTTCTCCGCTATCCCCTTCTAGTGATTCCTGACTACCATATAGTCAGTCCTCACCCTTCTTGTCTTCCGTGGTTGCCTTCTTGTTTTTCTTGCAATCCCTTGCCAAGTGTCCCTTTTTACCGCATTTAAAACATTCTTCCCTTTTCTTTCGCCCTTCAAAGTCCTCTGATCGCTGATCAGATTGTTTGTTTCCCTGTGCATTTTTCTTGCCGTTTTTCCCAGTCTGTACTACATAAACTTCTGCTCCATCTTCTACAGAAAATACTTGAGCTTTCTTTTTTTTTTGCTATTAAAATTCCTTTTGGCATGCCTAGCATATTCAAGTAATGACTGTAACCTGCTTGCACGATGATCTACCATGTGTTTTGTAATAAAGCTGCTTATGGGTGCAATACCGCCTTTTAAAAATGCATTCTTTAACTGCTGTTCATATGGGGAATCTTGTGTCTGATCTTCAGGAATGTGCATTCCACAGTGGTTATTAAAACTTTCTAATAATCTGGCATAATACCGGTCAATAGTCTTACCTTCTTGTTGGATGCATTGATTAATGCAAGTCCAGTCTGCCCTAGGCTTCCATTTCTCAGAGATGTGGTCTGTAAGACCTTTTACTCTGTTACCTAGTTCCGCGCTGCTATGTGGGAGGGGTCTGTGTGCAGCGTCACAGAGATTCCAGTTGCCACTAATCATGTGCCAATCTGGCCCCACAATTTGTGTAACTACTTTTTCTACCTCTTTTCCATTTAAATTATAACTTAGCCTCATTCCTTGTAAATCTTCTGAGAACTTTCTAAAATTAACTTTTGGATGGGGAATTCCCTCAGTGGCTTTCCGGATATCTTCCGGAGTCCAGGGTCTATACACTAAAATAGTTGGGTCCTGACCGTCTTGTCCTGCCTGAGGATTAGGTACTTCTATGAGTGGGCATATTTCTTCTTCACTCATAGATCGTGAACTCTTAACCATTTGATATAACTCAATGCCTTCATTTGAGTTACCTGCCGGTGTTCGAGACCTGCTCCCGATGGGATCTCTAATAAATGGTTTTGCTTTTGTAATGTCTCTATATTCAGTGACAACAGGATATCGTGGAGGTGGACTAACCTGTTCAATTGCTTCTTATTCTGGTAAGGGAGGCGGAGGGGCCGACGCTATTACTAAGTTATTGTCCTCCTTATCTAAAAACATTGTTTTTGAATTGTTGTTCTTTTGTTCCCTACAGTTTACTTCCTCAATCCACCTGTGTGCCTGAGGAATTCCTAATTGGTGTTGCCTTTTAACCCGACCTTTGGAATCAGTTTTGAGCTGTTCGACAAGTTTGATAAGTAAGGATTTTTCTAATTTTCCATCAAATTCATACTTATTAACCCATTCTGAATAGGATTTAATATTGTCAGCACGCTGCGACTGCATGTATTTTGCGTCTTCGGTTAACAATGGATTTTGGAGTCTTTTTGTGCAATTATTACCCATTTTGTTCTACCCTTTTGATCATTATGTAACTTCTCTTATTTTTAACGTGGTACCACAGATTTTGTTATAGTCTCTTTAGAAAGACTGCCTACCTATTCTGTTTCTCCTGATCTATGACAAGACAGTAATCTTTTCTGTCCCTGACCTGTAAAATACAGTCTTGACAAAAACAATACAAATCTAGTCCCTGATCTAAAACAGAAAAAAGTAGATTCACCTTACCTTAGCCTTCGTGATTGATCACCTGGTTCATGGAGACCCGTTCTTCAGTCGCAGATCAGAACGTAGCTGGCCTCTTTTGCATGACAATTCAGTCGGAGGGCTTTTCAAATAAGAAGAACCGATTTGGTTTGTTCCCCATACGGTTTCAACCACTCGGCCCATCTGATCTGAGGCGAAGTGAGGGTTCCGGCTCTTGGGACCAATCTGTCAAAGGAAAAAAGTTCAAAGACCAATTCACGTAAGGTTCAGGTATGGCACCTTTTATTACTTGCAGCAAGGAGACAAAAACATGCAAATACAGGATTTTGCCTAATTACTAACAGGGCAGTATGCTTCTCTTATACTGTTCTATAAAATGTTGCTTTCTATGGTTGACGTAGTTAGACACAGCTTTCTGTATTGTTCTACAGCAAATGTTACTCAGATTTCCTGCTGACATGTTCAGATTTAAAACTCACTATGTGTTACATAGAAAATGTTACTTGGATTTCCTGCTGACATGACTGGATTTATGAAAAACATTTGAGAAAAACAACCTGACCTTGGGGGCTGTATTTTTTAACCCACTACAAGGTTTCTATTCTTCATTTGTGCAGCTCTAATGCATGTTACATTTCAAGGTACTTTTCTAGCTTAGGTACAAGTAAATGCTGATTGCGGTTCATATTTTCAAACAGCCTTTGTCTTCATTATCAATAGCTCCAGCAGCTGTGTATTTTCTCATAGCATAAGCAGAAAATCAATAACTCTTTGTTTAAATCTCATGACATTAGTAGAAGTGAAACATCTATTATTATTTCCCTGACATTAGCAGAAATTGAATACTTCCCTATGGTGATGATGGTAAACAGTTTGTAATCACATAGCATACCTAACTATGAGCACAGTTCCAATATTTATAATTAAGAACAGGCTGAAAAGAATTGACCCCAGAATGGAGTCCTGCTGAACCACACTGAACCCTATGTGGGATGCACAGGTAATCCAACTTTAATTTGGTGCATCCTGTAGTTTAATCAGTCTTTGGACCCTTTGATTTAAATTGACAGATAATTGACTTTTAATTGTTTTTTTTTATTTCCATACGCAAAAATAGAGTTGCCTGCTTTATTACACTTAAGCAGAATAATCAGATATACGTTACTCAGGTGTTAGTGCTACCTTTTCAAAGAATGCCACAAGATGCAATAAGTAAAGAAAGCACTTCAAACTATACTGTTACATATTTAAAAAGTTGGTACCCTGTTCATTTTATTTATTTTTTGGATAAGTTCCATTATGCCTGCCTACCTATTACACAAAATTCTTGTTAAGTAGATGGGTATAAAATGGTTTAAGTTTGATATGACCTCTCCCCCCTTCTTTGGTAATAGGTACCACTATATCCAGTGACCACAGATAAAGAATGTGCTCTTATGTAAACATTTGTTTTAATGTGATTGATAGGGATTTTGTTAGAACTGCCTTGATTCTAAAAATAAAATCAGTGGGTGTACTATCTGTGTAAATTTAACATAAATTTATTTGTGGCAGCAGTTATCATATCTATACTTACATAAAATATGTATTGTCTTGTTTCAGTAGTATTCTTACATATATGAATTTGCTTGTTGTGAAGAAAGAAAGTTTATTAGAAATGCAGTCCCCGTATCCTGCAGCTGAATAATCATTTCATTATTTATTGATAACATACAAATTTTCCATTTCATTTTCTGATTTAATTAGAGAATTCCCAATTTGATTTCAGACTTTGATATCAACTGACTTTGAAGCAAGATCTGTAAAAGTTGATAAAATAATTAAATACTTTCTGCATTTAATCTACATTTTAAAGGCTTTTTCAGTTCTGTCTTTTCTTAACTTTTGATTCCACCAAAGGGTTTTTGGTGAATTTACCTTATATTTATGTTCTGACCAGTATACACTCAAGAATGCTGATTTCTAAAACCTTTCTCCATTGTATGCCAACTACAACTTACACAAATCCAATAATTTTCCCTACTTATTCCTGTTTTGTACTTCTTGCTTTACCCCAAGGGGCTTTTTTATCGCTAGCAGCGATTTACATGTTGGTATTTATGTTTATCATATACTGTTATGAAGACAAGAGCCAGCAAGTGTAGAAGCTATCTTCCAGGGATCCATATGAGAATTGTCTATATATTCCAACTTCACCTACCCCTGTAGTCCAGAAGCACAGCACCACAACCACCTAGATAAGGTCACAGTACTAGCCTAATGGTGCATTCCTGCATTTATGCATACCATGCCCTGCATGTTGTCACATTATTATGCTACTTGCCCATGGAATGCAGCAGCAGATCTGACTGTATATATCCTCGGAGATTAAAAACCCGATGCCTCCCCAATATCTCCAGTACCAAGTCACTACACAATCCTAATTCATTTGACCAGTAGTAAGGAGTATTATTATTCTCTGTTGTGGAGCTAGAATGAATGCAGATGTCCGTGATCATACATCTTATTTAGAAAAGTGACACAACTTTGTATCACTGAGGACAGCTTGCAATTTTGTTTTCATAAGAATGCCATTTATTGCATCATATCTTGTGGTGTTAAAGTCTAGGAAGGAAGGAAGAATGGATGAAAGAAAATATATATTATGAAAGATTTTGATTTTGTTCTTATGATCTAAACTAAATAACTCATATTTTATTCTTTTACTTAGAACATAAAGCCATATTACAGAGCTTTGCAAGCTCTCAAACTTTCCTGGAAAGAAGTTTGTAGTAGGTGACACTGAAAATGAAATTATAAAAATGAGATATTTGATAGTGGATAATTAAGCTTTACCTTAGTCAATACGTTTGTGTCTGCTGGATTTATGAAAGAGAAAAATAAACTGGTTAGCATTATTCTTCAAAAATGCATATACGGTTTAATGCATTTGTTCAATTACTCAGACGTTAGAATGTGACATATCCCGATTTTTTGTCATCTTCCTTGGCTTGGTACTCCCTAAAGCATTCCAGAACAGATAGTACTACACTGTAGTCTGGCAGTAGTAGTGAGTTTCAGATACACCTTAACATGCAACCCACTTCTACTTGGGGCAAGAGGTGCAGGCATGTGGAATGGCTCTCCTTTGATAAGAAATAGTTCTATATATGCTTAACTGGGGAGGAGGGGCTATCTGGCATGGACCACTGGGATGAGGCACCTTGTTATGCCTAGTACATGCTGAACAAAAAAATCATTCACTGCTTTCCGAAAAATGCTTGGAAAAGTGTAGGACAAGCTACAGACCATCACCAGGCAGAGTTAAGTCTTCTGATCTGTCTTTCTGAGCTTATTCAAATGAAATCCTTAACAGGCAAGAGGTTTAGACAATGGATGGATTGCCAAAAAGTGGATTGAAAGGATCAAAAGAAAATTTACAGAAAACCTACAACATACTGCTGCTGTTATTTGAAGAACAGCTAAAGGTTTTGTAGGTTTTTACTGAGGTACAGGACAGAATCTTGTAATATTTTTCAGTTTAGTTAAGCACAAATTGTTTTCTTAATACCTTGGGTCAGAGTAGACTTTTATTTAAACTTGAGACAGGAGTTGTAATCTAGCTAAATGCATGTGTTCTTTAGTTCCAGGACTAAGTGAGTTGTTGGATTATGTAAATATTTTATAAACGTTTCTTCTGCTTCTTTTTACTTAAAGTTCATTTCTTTGTTTAACAGGCAAGTGAACTTTTCCTTCATGGACATTTTCAGCTTTCAACCAAGTCTGCAAACATTAAGGTAGGAAGAAACTACAGTACCCAGAAGATGTAAAACTCCAAACAATCAGTGACTGTAATCATTGGAATCACCCCTGAGATACTTTATGAGAGGGCTTGATGGTGGTGATGATGATACTTTTCCTTTTTTCTTTCAAGTACAGTTTCCACAAAAGATTCCTTTTTACAACATACACCCCTCACTCATTAGCCACTGATCTCCCCATGTAAAAACACTCAAGAAGTAATGTTACTGTACTGATGTAGAGCATCTTAAAATTGAGCTGGGGGAAGTGGTATGGATATGTGCTACAAAAGGTGACAGCGCAGTGGCCCTATGATTTGTGCATGGGGGTGTTACTAGTTCATGATGGACATGGCCCTATGATTTGTGCATGGGGGTGTCACTAGTTCATGATGCATATGGCCCTATGATTTGTCCATGGGGGTGTCACTAGTTCATGATGGACATGGCCCTATGATTTGTGCATGGGGGTATCACTAGTTCATGATGGACATGGCCCAATGATCTGTGCATGGGGGTGTCACTAGTTCATGATGGACATGGCCCTATGATTTGTGCATGGGGGTGTCACTAGTTCATGATGGACATGGCCCTATGATTTGTGCATGGGGGTATCACTAGTTCATGATGGACATGGCCCTATGATTTGTGCATGGGGGTGTCACTAGTTCATGATGGACATGTCCCTATGATCTGTGCATGGGGGTGTCACTAGTTCATGATGGACGTGGCCCTATGATTTGTGCATGGGGGTGTCACTAGTTCATGATGGACATGGCCCTATGATTTGTGCCTGGGGAGTCACTAGTTGATGACGGCTAGCTTTGGAGAGAGATGAGAACCGTAATCTAGATGATAAAAAATTAAACCTAAATAATACATTAATGTTTTCAGTTATCAAAACAACCAAGTACATTATTACACTGTCCTTACATTGTAAAGCCCAATAAATGGTAAGCTTGACATCTTCCTAAGTAAACATGCAATAACGTTTTGAATCACTGATAATTCTGGAGAAAATATTTATTTGAGAAATCCATAACATAAACTACGATAAAGTTGTAAATGAGTTCTGTCCTAAAAAGCGGATGATTCAGACACTTTATACAACAGTGGTCTTGAATGCTTTTGACATGAAAGCAATCGGACCGTATTTTAGAGAAAGTAAAATGTTGAAAACTGCAGACAGTTAAACTGATTTTGGAATAGGAAAACACCATGTGTGTACCAGTTACACAATAGACATAAAATCTTTGCAGCAGTCAATAAATTTAATATATGGTTTCTGCACTAGACAAGATCTTTCTGTTCCCCCTTCCCACAGTTAATTACTGTAACTCCAAAACTGAACAACCCTGGGTAAAAGAAATGTCAAATTCCTCTCAAAACAGAGCTTTCTGTAACTGTGTGCTACTTGCACCTCAGAGTTACAGTTTAGAATAAAGATGATGATGGGTACAGCCCATGATATGGACAATGAAAAGTGCCTTGCTTTTAGCGAAACAGCAAGTCACCTGTAAACTGTTTGCCAATGCATCTTATGTAAAACTGCAAATTACACATATTGTTATTAAATGCACTTCAAGTTGCTTTATATGTAAATGAATTCCATCTCTAACAAAACTAACCTCTCTTAAAATGAAACTCATCAAATTAATCCATCACATGTCATTTTCAACTATGTAGTGATTAAGAGATATTTGGCCAATGGGCCATTATCATATCTGATAAAAACAGAAATGCCAATAGCGAATATAGCTGGTCAGTGGAAACTAAATAAATGGTTTATGGACTTAGCTAAAAACACTTGTTAAACATGTGTGAGTGCTTTCATCTCTGTAAACAAGACTTTATCAAAGTAAGAAAATGCAAAACTGAAACAGTTTACAACTATACACTAATGAATCACAAACACTCCAGGTCAACATAGCTGATAAACATCTGTTTTATTTATTAATTTATTGCCTACATATCCTGTCATTTGTCCTTCATTTCAATCACCTGTCTCATTGCCCTATTAGACTCCTCCATAAATTCCTTCTCCACCACTCATTCTAGCTGTCCATTCCATGGCTGCTCAACTTGCTGGACCACCACCAGCGTCTAGATGTCTTTTTCTTCCCTGTTGTGATATACAGAATGGAATACTACTACTTGTTCTGCAGCCTGTTCCCACAAAAGTCAGCATATTGTTTTAGTTTTATATAGCCTATAATCTATCTTTGGAAATCATTCAAGAATTGAGAAACACCCTTTATCTGTTACTTTTCTATCACCATAGGTTTCACACCATCTGCCTGATACTTTATACCAGGGCTATTTTGGCCCAAAGGCAGTACTTCTCTTTTTTACTCTCCTCCCCATCCTCTGCTCAAGAGTCCATCTTTATATTGCTAGAAAACTAACCATCTCAATTCATTTACATTTGGCAGTAATGACCATGTCAAAGAATACTGACCCCATGGCCCACTCCTGTTGTGCTCCAGGTGTCATTTCCCTTAACCTGATGACATCCCACTCAGTACAACCTTCTAGTCCTACCCTTTAACCATGAAGCACTATAGTTCCTCAGTCTTGGTCCTGTCCAAACCCTTGTTATTGTCTTAGCACCTGTAGTTCTAGGACTGAATCAAAAGTTGACTGGAATTATTTGTACTTGCAATTTTAAGATTGCCCATAATAGTCATGAAAATTGATCATATTTGACTAGCAGTGCCTTAGAGACAAAATCATATTGGTTGGTATCCTGAAGACTGTTGCTATTCATTAAAGGAGATTATCAGCCTTTTCCTGTGGTTTTATCTCTGACTTTCTCTTTGACTGCTGTTAAGACATTAGTCCAATAGTTCACCAGATTTTTCCAAACCACCCCCTTACAAATGTACCACACTTGATGTTTTCAAGCCCTGAGCCCCTTTTGCACTGGCCAGTCATCTTCTGAAGATCTCCATTATCTAAATCTGTCCTCATACTATTCTGACTCCTGATGATATTTGGAGGTAGCCTATGAGGTTTGGGTGCTTTATCTTCTCTAGGTGCAGGAGTGCTTGCTGTCTAACTCCTCCTACTGTAACCCACACTCTCTCTCTCTCTCTCTCTCTCTCTCTCACTCTCACTCTCTCTCTCTCCCTCTTCCCACTGCTCTGTCTACTCTGCCCTAACCCCTCCCTCCATTCCAGCATGTACTCACTCCTCCCTGTCATTTAAGGGTAGTGAGAAGTATTCATTCAGTACCCCTGCTTTAAATCGGCTCTATATTAGAACACTGAACTTTCAAAATTTCGAGTGTTTTAATATCGAACCCTATTAATCGAAAATTTAAAACATCGAACATACGGAACAGTTCCAAAACACATACACACAACACAAGCACACCAAACAAACAGCAATCCACACACATACGCCTAAACTCTTACACCTAACCCTACACTAAACTATACATACACCACTAACTATCCACTTACCTTAACCCAAACCCTAACCCTAAGGTCCGTCCCTATCGCACAGTCACCTCACCCGCGCCCTAACTCTAACTCACCTACCCCACCCCAACCCTCACTTCCACACAATCACACACTTACCTGACCCACACCATAACACTAACTCACCTAACCCGCCCTAGCCCTCACATCCACACAATCGCACACTTACCTAAACCTGACCCATAACTTTCCACCACAGCGCTGAAATTACAGAAGCAACAGAAACGGACAACCAAATTCTTTCCCTAGGAAAAAGTTTGGTTTTCTGTTTCTTCGATATTTTCAGCGGGTCGATATTAGAACACTCGAAAATTTGAAAGTTCGGTGTTCTAATATAGACCCTTTAAATCTTATTTGTTCATTTTCCCATTTTTATTTTCTGTCTCTTTCTGCCAGGTCTGCCCTACTCTTGTCCTCTGTTTGCCTTCTTGATTCCTGTCTCTAAAGTTTGTTTACTTTTTGCCAGCCTCACTTGCTTTATTTCCCTTCCAAGAGTCAGTTTGAACTAAACCTCCTCAGCCTCAATAGCAACTACCTTCACTTCTTACGTTCCTTGTTTTTCATCATAATCACTACCTAAAATTCTTTCTCACACTCTTTTTGTCTGTTCCTCAAAATCTTGCCCGGAGCTCCACGTACTTGATTTTGGTACATTCACATAGGTTATTCAGCCTTTCAGTTTGCCTTCAAATCTGCAACTCATCTTTTGTGCTCTCTCCCTCATCAGCTCAGCACAATCCTTTCTATTAAATCATCACATTATGTGATGCATTGTTAATCTTTGTATAACTCTGAAATGGACTCCTAGTGACTCGTTACAGCCAAAGTCTTTAAAGCTGCAACTCATTGAAACAATGAGTTTTAACAATAAGTTTTCTCTTCTCTTTCTCCTAGGCTGTATGACTTGGACACGGTCTATATATGTTAGAGTAAATGTGGGCACTCCTTTCTATGAAGGACAAAAAAATATATCGCAAAAGCTCATCGATGTGAAGAGCTGTGAGTGAGCAGCTTATTAGGAAGCTTGTTGAACTAGACTGACATGTGCCTGACAAACACTAAACTGAGGGGGTTCACAGGAAAGCAATTTTGCATTTCTCTAAAAACAAGTTTTGTTATTTGAACCCAACTCACTTTTTTATGGGAAGATTTTCATTATCAGGTATTTCCAGTGATATATGCAACTCTGTACACAAGAATCTACAATATTTTGCATTTTAAAACTGCTTATGGAAGTCTCCTTTGAAAAAAGATCAAACCTCTGCCCACAACCTTTGCAAGTGCATAAAAAAGCTTTCCAAATGTTTTGACATGTGTCCTTTGCTTCATTTCACAGTAGCTGACTTACAGGTTGATACTATCACCACCATGGAGCCCTTTGGCCTCTACTATACACAAAAACAGTCTCCAAAGGAAAAACAACCCACTCAGTCAAACATTGAAAGCAGAAACAAAGGGAAATAACCACAAAATGTCATCAGGGAAACAATAACATTACGGAAATGGATTCCTCTAAGGAAAGCTACCTAAGGCCCTAGAGCTAGCCTCATATTGTTATCTTACAGCAGCTGAAATATAAGCTGAGTCTTCTACAAAGCAGCAATTTTGTTAACAATACACAAAAAGGTTTTAAAAACTAAAAACAACTTCCTTAAAGCAATCTGAATATAAAGTAGAAGCATGGAAAAAGCACCATTATCTTACATCATGGAAGCCATGAAACTGGAAATAGATTCCTTCAGTCTCTGACACTGGCATGACAGATTAATATCCCAACATATCCTTCACCTCTGGAACAAAAGGAGGAAAGTAGCACCCTGAAACCTTCATGGTAAAACTAGATAAGTCTATGGGAAGCTTCAAATTCTGACACTGGCATGACAGATTAATATCCCAACATATCCTTCAGATGCTCAAAGTGGGACTTTTTTTGTAGAAATATGAGATTTTGCAGGACAAAACATACCCTTGGCTAGTGCAAAGGACAAAACTTCAAATTCTTCCCTAGTCTATCCTGCCTAGTCCACTTTGAGGCTGGAGGGAACTTTTGAAAATGAGTTTTTGGCAAAGTCATAGTTTGTAGAATGATTGCTGAAAAGTTAGTCATTAAACTAAAACAACAGCACTAACCACAGACTTCTACCTCACAGGAATTGATACACAAACTGCTGCTACTATCTTGGCAGTCATCTAGCCGCTTCTAATACACAATCAATCTGAAATGGAAAACAGCTCACTCAGTCTGAATATATAAAGCAGGAGCAGAGAGAAAGAGCCACCAGATTTTACCAGGAAAGCCACAATATTACACCGGTACATTCTTACAAACAAAACAGACCGACTAAGGCCCATAGCTAGCTACAAACTTTTATCCCACAGCATCTGAAAAAGCTATTACTACCCAAGACCCTCAAGCCACTACTAATGCACAATACAGTCTCAAAAGAAAATGACTTCATCCTGGGGGAAGGCACACTAAATGTTGCCAGGGAAACAATGAAGTTATGAAATTCATTATTTAAAGGAATACCCACTAAAGCCTTAGAAATAACCACAGATTTCAGCCTTGCAGCAACTGACTCACAAGTTACTGCTACTACCACACTACCAAGCAACCCTTTTACCTCTTCTGATACCGAGGGCACATTCAAAATAAAAAATAAATTAAAAAAAAAGACAGCTCATGCAAAATAGACTTAAATACATAAAGCAGAAGCAGTGAAAAGGATGTCAGTTGGGAAGCAATGAAATTATGGATGCAGATTCTTTCCAGGAAAACCCAGTAGACTTCCAGAGGTAGCACCATATTTTTACCTCACAGCAGCTAATAGACAAGATGATTCTACTATCAGTTAGCTCTTTAGCTTTTTCTAACACACAGAGCAGTTATAAAATACATTGTCCCTTATGTTGTTGCCTTAAGCCAACCATTTCCAACATTAAGTGCCACTTTTTTTAAAATTTAAAAATAAGAACATTCCCAGTTTGTTCTCTCCCTGTCCCTTTCTGTCTCAATAGCTGTAGCCCTCTCTCTCACTATTTCAATGTGCACTTTGGCCCCCATCTCTATATACGCTGACGTCATGATCATACCAACTGGAAGAAGAGACAAATATCCCAACGCACACTTAGAAATCACATCATCAATAATTTCCTATGGAAAAGAGAGACTAACATTATGTTTCTCGGCATCTTTTGCTTTTGACAACTGATGCTCAAAGAGTTTCACCTTTACCTCCTTTAGAGGAGCCAGATCTGAACCTGAACCCCCTTCAGTCAGCTGAGGGTTATAGAATGCTATCACCCATTTCTTCTAATCAGTGCTCTCCTATCTCTCAGGATCGACTGACCCATGTTTAAATGCTGATTAAATAGAATGCTTATCTACTTTGGCCTTCAAAGCTCTCATTTGAATATTTGCTACTACCACCAAGATCTGCACATGTGGCAGCTCCACCTGGGCCACTGCCCTGGGTTTCAGTGCCATCGTGGCAGCACTCCTACTTGTCATGGCATAGCCCCTTTGGCTCCCAGCAATGGCTCGGTATGGGCCTGATGTGCCAGAGTTATCCATTTTCAACACTATTGATGTTGGCTATTTGATTCATGGAGATCTCAGTCTTACAGAAGTGGATAATGACATTTCAAGCAGAGATGGAGTGGCTGATTATTAAGTTCTCTGGCCATGAGGGGTTCAGCCATAGAAAATATGGACTTTTGAATGCAGTCCTAACAAAGGTGAAAGTGGTCATGGATTTCCAGGTAAAATTAGAGTTAGCAAACAGTATTCAGGACAATGTGCACCTTAACAAGAATGGGAGGGTAAACAGTAAAAAGACAGCATGGGATTTTATTGCAATAGGTTAGAGACATAGAGAATTTAAGGAGCTACTAACTTATAGGAAGGAGTCAAGGACGGAATACTTTGGTTAAGGAGAAGGCTAATGTGGCTAGACAGGAATTTATGCCCAGTAATAACATCAATGATAAATAAAAGAGGTGAAAGGAGAGGGTAGGAAGGTGGAGGAGATATAGCACCTGGAAGCAAGCATGATGGCAACAAAGGAAGCAAAAGTGGCAAAGGTCCAGTTTAACAGGAAGTTGGCAGAAGGGGGTCTAAAAGGGGAAATAAAAGGCTCTTATTGGTATATGAAAAAGATAGAAGGAAGAGACAGACATGGGCAGATTGAGCAATGACAAAGTCTTCGGTTTCCTTCCATATATCAAACATGATTGCACAAATGAGCTCCATGTTAAAGTTACAGAAGTTCACATATAGTTATGGACAGTTTCTGAACTGAGGTACAGGAAGGAAAATAGATTTAATTTTCCTCAGAGGATAAATAGATTGATAGACAGTTGGGTGTAAACAGAAAAGGAACAGCATGAGCATATTTGCTGATGACTTCAAGCACAGTTTTCAGGATGCAAAAGAGATACTACTTGAGGTGGTGAATGCTGTTGAGGAGTTCAGAAGTGAACCAGAACTGATATATCATTGAAGAAGTCACTGATAATAGTGGATGGAGTGGACAAACTGAACGTGATGTGTTTGCTGTGGTTGAATAGAAGAGAGAGAATTATTTTGGGGTCAAGATATATTCAATGGAGAGATAAGCTGGAAGATCTGGAAAAAGTTAAGGGATAAATTAAAAGGGATGCAAGACAGGAGGACTAAGAAAGTAAGTAGTCTAACAGGAAAAGCAGAAATAGTAAGGGCAATAGTGCTGCTGTTTGTAATTTATCTGATAAAGTATATACTGATTAAGCTAAAAGCAGTACGGCCTGGGGGAAAAATAGAAGGTACATGACAGATTTATATGGAGAAGGAAGTAGGATAGGTAAAAAAAAGAATTAAGTTGCAGAAATTTGAAAGCCAGGTTTTAGGAGGTTTGCAGTGTCAGTGAACATATAACACTCATAAGAGGGATGGATAATGGGGGAATGAGATGGAAGCATTGCAAGGACAGTGGCAAGCAAAAAGGAAACCTATGTTAATGGAGATCTGGAAGGGAATAGAAACTGGAAAGAACAAGAATATTAGAGACAAGGTATGGCTGAAAAGATCCCAAGGCACCAGGATTAGGAATGGGATGGGCGAACATCAGCAGCAAACGTTTAGGAAAGTTCCGAGAGACTAGGAAGAGAAAGGCTTGAGACATGTATATATATATATATATATATATATATAGAGAGAGAGAGAGAGAGAGAGAGAGACAAGATGCAAGAAGCATGCAAGAAGAAGAAAAGAAAGCAAATAAACATTATTCCATTTGAGAGCAGAGACATGATTGCTTTACAGGGGAGTGGTAAGTGCAGATGTAAACAGAAAAGAAGAAGGAAAGGATGAAAATGAAAAGAGGATAAAAAGAAAGACATACGACTAGGGAGGGATTGGAAAAGCAATGGCACAGCACATGTATAAAGATATGTAATTAGCTTTAACAGGTTAAGTTAGATGTGACTAAGGCAGAAGGGTATTAAAGTATGATTTGAAATTGGAGGAGGCATGGGAAAAAGGCAAAAGAGGTTAACGATATCAGAAAATATCAGAACAAATAAAAGACTAGGAAATGAGGATACTACATACATGGTGGAGGCCTGAGTTTAGGACAGGAGGGACAGTGGAAGAATTCAGAATGTTGGAGATGTTGGGAAAAGGATAAAGACGACATTCCCAATTGGTAGAAATGCAAGGTAGAACAGAAAAAAAGGGCTGGAAATTAAAATAATATGGAGTAAATAATATAAAAACTAGGTAAAAAACGAGGGTTGCTATGCTTATTCCAATGGGATTGAAGAGCAAGAGATATGAGGAAAGGGAGACAGAAGAGAGAGCATGGCTGATGACAGAAATAGATAAAATTTGGATTGAATTAGCAGATAAAGTTGCACAATGGATAATGCAGGCAGCAGGATGTAAGGCTGGCAGTATCTGATAAAAAGAAACATATGGGAAGAGATAAGGATAGGAAGATCATAAAGAGAAAGGGAGTAGCAGCACAGAAAAAAATAAAACAGGTGAGGGTTAGAATATGAGATGCTGGGATTTGGTGGAGTTCAAAGATCACCTATGGGAAAGCAAAATAATATCACCATAAATATAACATGTGATGTGTATTTAGGGAAATTATTCAACAATATTGTGAAAATGTTGTTATATGCATGGCATAAACTGAAAAAATTATGGTTTGTAGGCATAGAAATTCATTGGACTGTATGTTTGAAATTGTTATGGTGTGCATTTTTATTTGCCAATCAAAATTATTTGTAGAAAAACAGATTTAATTTAAAATTATACATTGTTTTCAAATGAGACTACATGCCCATCTAAAGTTAGTAATAGAGAGCAGGTGCCGTTGTTGTTGTCAGTTTGTGTTTAGTTTACTTGTTCAGTTCATGTATGAAATCAAGAATGCCGTTCCACTAATGTGAAAAAAAATAGTGCTGTTCATTAAGTGAATAAACAAAGGAAAAATATCTTTCAAATAAAGTGGTAAACATTCAGTGAGCCTTGAAGGGTAAGCAGGTGTTTCCGTGAATGTATAGACAAAATGACCCCGTGGGACAAGATACTACAATACTGCAAGAAAACAGACATTTCTTCAAAATCTAGCAAATACAGTTTTGTGCAAATTCATTTAAATTCTTTCATACCACATGTGAAACTTTTGCAAAGAAAAGAAGCATTTCACATTTACAAACTCTGTACCAGCACTTCACTTTGCGTTGTGTCCAACTTTCGTTTTACTTTAGTTTCCATATTTAACAGTTGTCATCCAAAGAGTTAATAAGAATGCAGTCTGTATGGTGATATCTACAAGAATATGTTCTGTGCCTAATACCTTCCAAAATGAGAACCCTCCCCAAAAGGGATTAAAAAGACAATGTGGTGAACAGTGCTTGTAGAAGGAAAAGCACGACGGACTTGTGGTTGGAGGATATGATGACATCATGTATACAGACAGCAGCATGAACTTCAGTCACTTAAAAAGACATGTGAATCAGTGGAGTGGTTTATATGTCATTTCTGCATCATAGACACAGAAGGGCACAGTATTTTTTTAAAATAAAAAAAAACAATCAGTCTATATATGTTGCAGGAGGAAAAAACAGCCTGTACTCATCCACAGAATATGCACTGGCAAAAATGTAAGTATTTTTTATGTTAATTATTTGTTTATATGATTGTAAAGCACTGTTGAATGGATGAAATGGCTAATAGTACTGAATTATGATGTAAGAAAATGAGAAACATCAGTGTTTTGTTTAAAGCAGAGAGAGCTATCTGGGTAATAAAGCAATACAGAAGGGAACACAGCTGAATATATACAGGTATAGTAATGACCTTGCTTTCACTGTCACATAGGATTCTTTTCATTAAAGAAAGCTCTATTGTACTACCTCTGTTGTATAGCTATTGTTTACTTAGCTCAAATATCAAATGAAGGCAAAACTCTATGAATACATAGTTAACACAGGCCTGTTGACAGACAAAAGTTATTCAGATGCACCTGTTCTAAGACGAGGAAGTGGATTTTTCAAATTTGAGACTCATTCCGCTATACCTTCCAGTCCAAGTCAATATTCTATATACTCAGTGCCAATTACCCTCTCAAAAGCAGTGGACATTAATGTTTTAACTGTGCCATTTAAAGGTTGCAGTTTATTGTTTATTCACTTCTGGTTTCAATGGCAAATCATCAACTTACATTTTAAAATCATACTCCATTAGTGACATCAATTCACCTCTGGGGAAGGTAGATGATTAGTAAGGTAGAAAAACAATGCAATATATGCATCTGTAGCAACAGAAATGCTTACTTACTTGCATTTATTTTCTCTAATAAGATATAAATGCAAAATTATTTTAAGAAAGTAAGGCTGGAAAATGGTGTATGTGTACTGTGAGAGTCATATGGAAGTGATTCCTGAAGAGTGACTGACTGATGGGAAAAATGCATGTAAATAAACATTTCCCTTAACATTGTCTATGCAGTATACAGAATAACTGTTTTGTACCTTTAAAACTCCATTTCTTGCTGACATCTGTGACATCATGTGGTAAATAATGGAAACTATAGTTCAGCACCTGAATGGAAAGGGCTACCACAATGCACTGTTCTTTCTTTTATTTTATTTTATTTATTATATTTTTTTGAAGAGCAACCTGTTTGTGGAAGAACTGACAATCTGATTTCCCTTAGTATATAAATATTTTAGTTAGCTGACATAAGCAATTAAACAAAAAAAGAAATCATATAATTTTGACACTGAGGAAAGCTAACCATAGGTCTTCATAAATAAAGTTCCATTTTGAAAAACGTTATTAAATTGTCAGTGCTCAATTTGATGACGTGTTTTTTTTTTTTATTATTATTATTTTTAGTCTTCAATTCGCTTTTCTGGTCTTCTTATTAAATGCTGTACATCTGAGGTGTTCCTTTATAGCAGATCTTACGTTCTTTATTATTATTATTACCATTTGACAGTAGCTGCAGTAACGGGCAGTTTATATATGTCGTGTGCGTGTGTGTGTGTGTGTGTGTGTGTCTGTCTGTGTGTGTATGTGTGTCTATCTGTTACAATATGTCT